>NW_019272055.1:1787496-1797135 GCF_002738345.1 Cucurbita maxima
TTTGAAGTACGTGCTTAAAAAACCTAGTCACGGTCGACGTTTTTCGAAAGTTTTGTGAGGAATGATTAGGCTTGATGATTTATAATATTATTTCCAAGAAACGGAGTGCATAAAACAGTAAAAGAGTTCTTCAAATCGAACCCTACTTCGGAAACCCAAATATGGAACGTTTGAAGTACGTGCTTAAAAAACCTTGTCACGGTCGATGTTTTTCGAAAGTTTTGTGAGGAATGATTAGGCTTGTTTATTTAGAATATTATTTCCAAGCAACGGAGTGCATAAAACAGTACAAGAGTTTTTCAAATCGAACCCTATTTCGGAAAACCAAATATGGAATGTTTGAAGTACGTGCTTAAAAAACCTAGTCACGGTCGACATTTTTCAAAAGTTTTGTGAGGAATGATTAGGCTTGATGATTTAGAATATTATTTCCAAGAAACGGAGTGCATAAAACAGTAAAAGAATTCTTGAAATCGAACCCTACTTCGGAAACCCAAATATGGAACGTTTTAAGTAGGTGCTAAAAAACCCGAGTCATGGTCGACTTTATTCAAAATTTTTGTGAGGAATCATAAGGGTTGATGATTAAGAATGGAATTTCGAAGAAACGGAGTGCATAAAAAAGTAAAAGAGTTCTTCAAATCGAACTCTACTTCGGAAACCCAAATAATGGACGTCTGAAGTACGTTCTAAAAAAAGCGATTCACGGTCGACTTTATTCGAAAGTTTTGTAAGGAATGATAAGGCTTGATGATTAAGAATGGAATTTCGAAGAAACGGAGTGCATAAAATAGTAAAAGAGTTCTTCAAATCGAACCCTACTTCGGAAACCCAAATATGGAACGTTTGAAGTACGTGCTAAAAAAACGTAGCAACGGTCGACGTTTTTGGAAAGTTTTGTGAGAAATGATTAGGCTTGATGATTTAGAATATTATTTCCAAGAAACAGAGTGCATAAAACAGTAAAAGAGTTCTTCAAATCGAACCCTACTTCGGAAACCCAAATATGGAACGTTTTAAGTAGGTGCTAAAAAACCCGAGTCATGGTCGACTTTATTCAAAATTTTTGTGAGGAATCATAAGGGTTGATGATTAAGAATGGAATTTCGAAGAAACGGAGTGCATAAAAAAGTAAAAGAGTTCTTCAAATCGAACTTTACTTCGGAAACCCAAATAATGGACGTCTGAAGTACGTTCTAAAAAAAGCGATTCACGGTCGACTTTATTCGAAAGTTTTGTGAGGAATGATAAGGCTTGATGATTAAGAATGGAATTTCGAAGAAACGGAGTGCATAAAATAGTAAAAGAGTTCTTCAAATCGAACCCTACTTCGGAAACCCAAATATGGAACGTTTGAAGTACGTGCTAAAAAAACGTAGCAACGGTCGACGTTTTTGGAAAGTTTTGTGAGAAATGATTAGGCTTGATGATTTAGAATATTATTTCCAAGCAACGGAGGGCATAAAACAGTAAAAGAGTTCTTCAAATCGAACCCTACTTCGGAAACGCAAATAATGGACGTCTGAAGTAGGTACTAAAAAACCCGAGTCACGGTCGACTTTATTCGAAAGTTTTGTGAGGAATTATAAGGCTTGATGATGAAGAATGGAATTTCGAAGAAACGGAGTGCATAAAAAAGTAATAGAGTAATTCAAATCGAACCCTTGTTCGGAACCAAATAATGGACGTCTGAAGTATGTGCTAAAGAAAGCGATTCACGGTCGACTTTATTCGAAAGTTTTGTGAGGAATGATAAGGCTTGATGATTAAGAATGGAATTTCGAAGAAACGGAGTGCATAAAATAGTAAAAGAGTTCTTCAAATCGAACCCTACTTCGGAAACCCAAATATGGAACGTTTGAAGTACGTGCTTAAAAAACCTAGTCACGGTCTACGTTTATCAAAAGTTTTGTGAGGAATGATTAGGCTTGATGATTTAGAATATTATTTCCAAGAAACGGAGTAAATAAAACAGTAAAAGAGTTCTTCAAATCGAACCCTACATCGAAAACCCAAATATGGAACGTTTGAAGTACGTGCTAAAAAAACCTAGCCACGGTTGACATTTTACGAAAGTTTTGTGAGGAATGATTAGGCTTGATGATTTAGAATATTATTTCCAAGAAACGGAGTGCATAAAACAGTAAAAGAGTTATTCAAATCGAACCCTACTTCGGAAACCCAAATATTGAAAGTTTATTGTACGTGCTAAAAAACCGAGTCACGGTGGACGTTTTTCGAAAGTTTTGTGAGGAATGATTAGGCGTGATGATTTAGAATATTATTTCCATGAAACGGAGTGCATAAAAAATGTAAAAGAGTTCTTCAAATCGAACCCTACTTCGGAAACTCAAATATGGAACGTTTGAAGTACGTGCTAAAAAAACATAGCAACGGTCGACGTTTTTGGAAAGTTTTGTGAGAAATGATTAGGCTTGATGATTTAGAATATTATTTCCAAGAAACGGAGTGCATAAAACAGTAAAAGAGTTCTTCAAATCGAACCCTACTTCGGAAACCCAAATATGGAACGTTTTAAGTAGGTGCTAAAAAACCCGAGTCATGGTCGACTTTATTCAAAATTTTTGTGAGGAATCATAAGGGTTGATGATTAAGAATGGAATTTCGAAGAAACGGAGTGCAGAAAAAAGTAAAAGAGTTCTTCAAATCGAACTCTACTTCGGAAACCCAAATAATGGACGTCTGAAGTACGTTCTAAAAAAAGCGATTCACGGTCGACTTTATTCGAAAGTTTTGTAAGGAATGATAAGGCTTGATGATTAAGAATGGAATTTCGAAGAAACGGAGTGCATAAAATAGTAAAAGAGTTCTTCAAATCGAACCCTACTTCGGAAACCCAAATATGGAACGTTTGAAGTACGTGCTAAAAAAACGTAGCAACAGTCGACGTTTTTGGAAAGTTTTGTGAGAAATGATTAGGCTTGATGATTTAGAATATTATTTCCAAGCAACGGAGGGCATAAAACAGTAAAAGAGTTCTTCAAATCGAACCCTACTTCGGAAACGCAAATAATGGACGTCTGAAGTAGGTGCTAAAAAACCCGAGTCACGGTCGACTTTATTCGAAAGTTTTGTGAGGAATTATAAGGCTTGATGATGAAGAATGGAATTTCGAAGAAACGGAGTGCATAAAAAAGTAATAGAGTTATTCAAATCGAACCCTTGTTCGGAACCAAATAATGGACGTCTGAAGTATGTGCTAAAGAAAGCGATTCACGGTCGACTTTATTCGAAAGTTTTGTGAGTTATAAGGCTTGATGATTAAGAATGGAATTTCGAAGAAACGGAGTGCATAAAATAGTAAAAGAGTTCTTCAAATCGAACCCTACTTCGGAAACCCAAATATGGAACGAGTGAAGTACGTGCTTAAAAAACCTAGTCACGGTCTACGTTTATCGAAAGTTTTGTGAGGAATGATTAGGCTTGATGATTTAGAATATTATTTCCAAGAAACGGAGTAAAAAAATTGTAAAAGAGTTCTTCAAATCGAACCCTACTTCGGAAACCCAAATATGGAACGTTTGAAGTGCGTGGTAAAAAACCCGAGTCACGGTCGACTTTATTCGAAAGTTTTGTGTGGAATGATAAGGCTTGATGATTAAGAATGGAATTTCAAAGAAACGGAGTGCATAAAATAGTAAAAGAGTTCTTCAAATCGAACCCTACTTCGGAAACCCAAATATGGAACGTTTGAAGTACGTGCTTAAAAAACCTAGTCACGGTCTACGTTTTTCGAAAGTTTTGTGAGGAATGATTAGGCTTGATGATTTAGAATATTATTTCCAAGAAACGGAGTGCATAAAACAGTAAAAGAGTTCTTCAAATCGAACCCTACTTCGGAAACCCAAATATGGAAGTTTTGAAATTCGTGCTAAAAAAACCTAGTCACGGTCGACGTTTTTCGAAAGTTTTGTGAGGAATGATTAGGCTTGATGATTTAGAATATTATTTCCAAGAAACGGAGTCCATAAAACAGTAAAAGAGTTCTTCAAATCGAACCCTACTTCGGAAACCCAAATATGGAACGTTTGAAGTACGTGCTAAAAAAACCTAGCCACGGTCGACGTTTTACGAAAGTTTTGTGAGGAATGATAAGGCTAGATGATGTAGAATATTATTTCCAAGAAACGGAGTGCATAAAACAGTAAAAGAGTTCTTCAAATCGAACCCTACTTCGGAAACCCAAATATTGAAAGTTTATTGTACGTGCTAAAAAACCACGGTGGACGTTTTTCGAATGTTTTGTGAGGATTGATTAGGCTTGATGAATTAGAATATTATTTCCAAGAAACGGAGAGCATAAAAAATGTAAAAGAGTTCTTCAAATCGAACCCTACTTCGAAAACCCAAATATGGAACGTTTGAAGCACGTGCTTAAAAAACCTAGTCACGGTCTATGTTTTTCGAAAGTTTTGTGAGGAATGATTAGGCTTGATGATTTAGAATATTATTTCCATGAAACGGAGTAAATAAAACAGTAAAAGAGTTCTTCAAATCGAACCCTACTTCGGAAACCCAAATATGGAACGTTTGAAGTACGTGCTAAAAAAACCTAGCCACGGTCGACGTTTTACGAAAGTATTGTGAGGAATGATTAGGCTTGATGATTTAGAATATTATTTCCAAGAAACGGAGTAAATAAAACAGTAAAAGAGTTCTTCAAATCGAACCCTACTTCGGAAACCCAAATATGGAACGTTTGAAGTACGTGGTAAAATAACCTAGCCACGGTCGACGTTTTACGAAAGTTTTGTGAGGAATGATTTGGCTTGATGATTTATAATATTATTTCCAAGAAACAGAGTGCATAAAATAGTAAAAGAGGAATGATTTGGCTTGATGATTTATAATATTATTTCCAAGAAACAGAGTGCATAAAATAGTAAAAGAGTTCTTCAAATCGAACCCTACTTCGGAAACCCAAATATGGAACGTTTGAAGTACGTGCGAAAAAAACCTAGTCATGTTCGACGTTTTTCAAAAGTTTTGTGAGGAATGATTAGGCTTAATGATTTAGAATATTATTTCTAAGAAACGGAGTGCATAAAACAGTAAAAGAGTTCTTCAAATCGAACCCTACTTCAGAAACCCAAATATGGAACGTTTGAAGTACGTGCTTAAAAAACCTAGTCACGGTCAACGTTTTTCGAAAGTTTAGTGGGGAATGATAAGGCTTGATGATTTAGAATATTATTTGCAAGAAACGGAGTGAATGAAACAGTAAAAGAGTTCTTCAAATCGAACCCTACTTCGGAAACCCAAATATGGAACGTTTGAAGTACGTGCTTAAAAAACCTAGTCACGGTCAACGTTTTTCGAAAGTTTAGTGGGGAATGATAAGGCTTGATGATTTAGAATATTATTTGCAAGAAACGGAGTGAATGAAACAGTAAAAGAGTTCTTCAAATCGAACCCTACTTCAGAAACCCAAATATGGAACGTTTGAAGTACGTGCTTAAAAAACCTAGTCACGGTCAACGTTTTTCGAAAGTTTAGTGGGGAATGATAAGGCTTGATGATTTAGAATATTATTTGCAAGAAACGGAGTGAATGAAACAGTAAAAGAGTTCTTCAAATCGAACCCTACTTCGGAAACCCAAATATGGAACGTTTGAAGTACGTGCTTAAAAAACCTAGTCACGGTCAACGTTTTTCGAAAGTTTAGTGGGGAATGATTAGGCTTGATTATTTAGAATATTATTTTCAAAAAACGTAGTGCATAAAACAGTAAAAGAGTTCTTCAAATCGAACCTTACTTCGGAAACCCAAATATGGAACGTTTGAAGTATGTGCTAAAAAAACCTAGTCACGGTCGATGTTTTTCAAAGGTTTTGTGAGGAATGATTAGGCATGATGATTAAGAGTGGAATTTTGAAGAAACGGAGTGCATAAAACCGTAAAAGAGTTCTTCAAATCGAACCCTACTTCGCAAAACCCAAATATGGAACGTTTGAAGTAAGTGCTTAAAAAACCTAGTCACGGTCGACATTTTTTGAAAGTTTTGTGAGGAATGATTAGGCTTGATGATTTAGAATATTATTTCCAAGAAACGGAGTGCATAAAACAGTAAAAGAGTTCTTCTAATCGAACCCTACTTTGGAAAACCCAATATGGAACGTTTGAAGTAAGTGCTTAAAAAACCTAGTCATGGTCGACGTTTTTCGAAAGTTTTGTGAGGAATGATTAGGCTTGATGATTTAGAATATTATTTCCAAGAAACGGAGTGCATAAAACAGTAAAAGAGTTCTTGAAATCGAACCCTACTTCGGAAACCCAAATATGGAACGTTTTAAGTAGGTGCTAAAAAACCCGAGTCACGGTCGACTTTATTCGAAAGTTTTGTGAGGAATTATAAGGGTTGATGATTAAGAATGGAATTTCGAAGAAACGGAGTGCATAAAAAAGTAAAAGAGTTCTTCAAATCGAACCCTACTTTGGAAACCCAAATAATGGACGTCTGAAGTACGTTCTAAAAAAAGCGATTCACGGTCGACTTTATTCGAAAGTTTTGTGAGGAATGATAAGGATTGAGGATTAAGAATGGAATTTCGAAGAAACGGAGTGCATAAAATAGTAAAAGAGTTCTTCACATCGAACCCTACTTCAGAAACCCAAATATGGAATGTTTGAAGTACGTGCTTAAAAAACCTAGTGACGGGCGACGTTTTTCGAAAGTTTTGTGAGGAATGATTAGGCTTGATGATTTAGAATATTATTTCCAAGAAACGGAGTGCATAAAACAATAAAAGAGTTCTTCAAATCGAACCCTATTTCGGAAACCCAAGTATGGAACGTTTGAAGTACGTGCTTAAAAAACCTAGTCACGGTCGACGTTTTTCGAAAGTTTAGTGAGGAATGATTAGGCTTGATGATTTAGAATATTATTTCCATGAAACGGAGTGCATAAAACAGTAAAAGAGTTCTTCAAATCGAACCCTACTTCGGAAACCCAAATATGGAACATTTGAAGTAGGTGCTAAAAAACCCGAGTCACGGTCGACTTTATTCGAAAGTTTTGTGTGGAATGATAAGGCTTGATGATTAAGAATGGAATTTCGAAGAAACGGAGTGCATAAAATAGTAAAAGAGTTCTTCAAATCGAACCCTACTTCGGAAACCCAAATATGGAACGTTTGAAGTACGTGCTTAAAAAACCTAGTCACGGTCTACGTTTTTCGAAAGTTTTGTGAGGAATGATTAGGCTTGATGATTTAGAATATTATTTCCAAGAAACGGAGTGCATAAAACAGTAAAAGAGTTCTTCAAATCGAACCCTACTTCGGAAACCCAAATATGGAAGTTTTGAATTACGTGCTAAAAAAACCTAGTCACGGTCGACGTTTTTCGAAAGTTTTGTGAGGAATGATTAGGCTTGATGATTTAGAATATTATTTCCAAGAAACAGAGTCCATAAAACAATAAAAGAGTTCTTCAAATCGAACCCTACTTCGGAAACCCAAATATGGAACGTTTGAAGTACGTGCTAAAAAAACCTAGCCACGGTCGACGTTTTACGAAAGTATTGTGAGGAATGATTAGGCTTGATGATTTAGAATATTATTTCCAAGAAACAGAGTCCATAAAACAATAAAAGAGTTCTTCAAATCGAACCCTACTTCGGAAACCCAAATATGGAACGTTTGAAGCACGTGCTTAAAAAACCTAGCCACGGTCGACGTTTTACGAAAGTATTGTGAGGAATGATTAGGCTTGATGAATTAGAATATTATTTCCAAGAAACAGAGTCCATAAAACAATAAAAGAGTTCTTCAAATCGAACCCTACTTCGGAAACCCAAATATGGAACGTTTGAAGCACGTGCTTAAAAAACCTAGCCACGGTCGACGTTTTACGAAAGTTTTGTGAGGAATGATTAGGCTTGATGATTTAGAATATTATTTCCAAGAAACGGAGTAAATAAAACAGTAAAAGAGTTCTTCAAATCGAACCCTACTTCGGAAACCCAAATATGGAACGTTTGAAGTACGTGGTAAAAAAACCTAGCCACGGTCGACGTTTTACGAAAGTTTTGTGAGGAATGATTAGGCTTGATGATTTATAATATTATTTCCAAGAAACAGAGTGCATAAAATAGTAAAAAAGTTCTTCAAATCGAACCCTACTTCGGAAACCCAAATATGGAACGTTTGAAGTACGTGGTAAAAAAACCTAGCCACGGTCGACGTTTTACGAAAGTTTTGTGAGGAATGATTAGGCTTGATGATTTATAATATTATTTCCAAGAAACAGAGTGCATAAAATAGTAAAAAAGTTCTTCAAATCGAACCCTACTTCGGAAACCCAAATATGGAACGTTTGAAGTACGTGCTAAAAAAACCTAGTCATGGTCGACGTTTTTCAAAAGTTTTGTGAGGAATGATTAGGCTTAATGATTTAGAATATTATTTCTAAGAAACGGAGTGCATAAAACAGTAAAAGAGTTCTTCAAATCGAACCCTACTTCAGAAACCCAAATATGGAACGTTTGAAGTACGTGCTAAAAAAACCTAGCCACGGTCGATGTTTTACGACAGTTTTTTGAGGAATGATTAGGCTTGATGATTTAGAATATTATTTCCAAGAAACGGAGTGCATAAAACAGTAAAAGAGTTCTTCAAATCGAACCCTACTTCGGAAACCCAAATATGGAACGTTTGAAGTACGTGCTTAAAAAACCTAGTCACGGTCTACGTTTATCGAATGTTTTGTGAGGAATGATTAAGCTTGATGATTTAGAATATTATTTCCAAGAAACGGAGTGCATAAAACAGTAAATGAGTTCTTCAAATCGAACCCTACTTCGGAAACCCAAATATTGAACGTTTGAAGTACGTGCTTAAAAAACCTAGTCACGGTCTACGTTTATCGAAAGTTTTGTGAGGAATGATTAGGCTTGATGATTTAGAATATTATTTCCAAGAAACGGAGTAAATAAAACAGTAAAAGAGTTCTTCAAATCGAACCCTACTTCGGAAACCCAAATTTTTAACGTTTGAAGTACGTGGTAAAAAAACCTAGCCACGGTCGACGTTTTACGAAAGTTTTGTGAGGAATGATTAGGCTTGATGATTTAGAATATTATTTGCAAGAAACGGAGTGAATGAAACAGTAAAAGAGTTCTTCAAATCGAACCCTACTTCGGAAACCCAAATATTGAAAGTTTATTGTACGTGCTAAAAAAACGAGTCACGGTGGACGTTTTTCGAAAGTTTTGTGAGGAATGATTAGGCTTGATGATTTAGAATATTATTTTCAAGAAACGGAGTGCATAAAACAGTAAAAGAGTTCTTCAAATCGAACCCTACTTCGGAAACCCAAATATGGAACGTTTGAAGTACGTGCTTAAAAAACCTAGTCACGGTCTACGTTTATCGAAAGTTTTGTGAGGAATGATTAGGCTTGATGATTTAGAATATTATTTCCATGAAACGGAGTGCATAAACAAGTAAAAGAGTTCTTCAAATCGAACCCTACTTCGGAAACCCAAATATGGAACGTTTGAAGTAGGTGCTACAAAACCCGAGTCACGGTCGACTTTATTCGAAAGTTTTGTGTGGAATGATAAGGCTTGATGATTAAGAATGGAATTTCGAAGAAACGGAGTGCATAAAATAGTAA
>NW_019272055.1:1797502-1804426 GCF_002738345.1 Cucurbita maxima
CGAAAGTATTGTGAGGAATGATTAGGCTTGATGATTTAGAATATTATTTCCAAGAAACGGAGTGCATAAAACAGTAAAAGAGTTCTTCAAATCGAACCCTACTTCGGAAACCCAAATATTGAAAGTTCATTGTACGTGCTAAAAAACCACGGTGGACGTTTTTCGAAAGTTTTGTGAGGATTGATTAGGCTTGATGAATTAGAATATTATTTCCAAGAAACGGAGAGCATAAAAAATGTAAAAGAGTTCTTCAAATCGAACCCTACTTCGAAAACCCAAATATGGAACGTTTGAAGCACGTGCTTAAAAAACCTAGTCACGGTCTATGTTTTTCGAAAGTTTTGTGAGGAATGATTAGGCTTGATGATTTAGAATATTATTTCCAAGAAACGGAGTGCATAAAACAGTAAAAGAGTTCTTCAAATCGAACCCTACTTCGGAAACCCAAATATTGAAAGTTTATTGTACGTGCTAAAAAACCACGGTGGACGTTTTTCGAAAGTTTTGTGAGGATTGATTAGGCTTGATGAATTAGAATATTATTTCCAAGAAACGGAGAGCATAAAAAATGTAAAAGAGTTCTTCAAATCGAACCCTACTTCGAAAACCCAAATATGGAACGTTTGAAGCACGTGCTTAAAAAACCTAGTCACGGTCTATGTTTTTCGAAAGTTTTGTGAGGAATGATTAGGCTTGATGATTTAGAATATTATTTCCATGAAACGGAGTAAATAAAACAGTAAAAGAGTTCTTCAAACCGAACCCTACTTCGGAAACCCAAATATTGAAAGTTTATTGTACGTGCTAAAAAATCGAGTCACGGTGGACGTTTTTCGAAAGTTTTGTGAGGAATGATTAGGCTTGATGATTTAGAATATTATTTCCAAGAAACGGAGTAAATAAAACAGTAAAAGAGTTCTTCAAATCGAACCCTACTTCGGAAACCCAAATATGGAACGTTTGAAGTACGTGGTAAAAAAACCTAGCCACGGTCGACGTTTTACGAAAGTTTTGTGAGGAATGATTAGGCTTGATGATTTATAATATTATTTCCAAGAAACAGAGTGCATAAAATAGTAAAAGAGTTCTTCAAATCGAACCCTACTTCGGAAACCCAAATATGGAACGTTTGAAGTACGTGCTAAAAAAACCTAGCCACGGTCGATGTTTTACGACAGTTTTGTGAGGAATGATTAGGCTTGATGATTTAGAATATTATTTCCAAGAAACGGAGTGCATAAAACAGTAAAAGAGTTCTTCAAATCGAACCCTACTTCGGAAACCCAGATATGGAACGTTTGAAGTACGTGCTAAAAAAACCTAGCCACGGTCGATGTTTTACGACAGTTTTGTGAGGAATGATTAGGCTTGATGATTTAGAATATTATTTCCATGAAACGGAGTGCATAAAACAGTACAAGAGTTCTTCAAATCGAACCCTACTTCGGAAACCCAGATATGGAACGTTTGAAGTACGTGCTAAAAAAACCTAGCCACGGTCGATGTTTTACGACAGTTTTGTGAGGAATGATTAGGCTTGATGATTTAGAATATTATTTCCATGAAACGGAGTGCATAAAACAGTACAAGAGTTCTTCAAATCGAACCCTACTTCGGAAACCCAGATATGGAACGTTTGAAGTACGTGCTAAAAAAACCTAGCCACGGTCGATGTTTTACGACAGTTTTGTGAGGAATGATTAGGCTTGATGATTTAGAATATTATTTCCATGAAACGGAGTGCATAAAACAGTACAAGAGTTCTTCAAATCGAACCCTACTTCGGAAACCCAGATATGGAACGTTTGAAGTACGTGCTAAAAAAACCTAGCCACGGTCGATGTTTTACGACAGTTTTGTGAGGAATGATTAGGCTTGATGATTTAGAATATTATTTCCATGAAACGGAGTGCATAAAACAGTACAAGAGTTCTTCAAATCGAACCCTACTTCGGAAACCCAGATATGGAACGTTTGAAGTACGTGCTAAAAAAACCTAGCCACGGTCGATGTTTTACGACAGTTTTGTGAGGAATGATTAGGCTTGATGATTTAGAATATTATTTCCATGAAACGGAGTGCATAAAACAGTACAAGAGTTCTTCAAATCGAACCCTACTTCGGAAACCCAGATATGGAACGTTTGAAGTACGTGCTAAAAAAACCTAGCCACGGTCGATGTTTTACGACAGTTTTGTGAGGAATGATTAGGCTTGATGATTTAGAATATTATTTCCATGAAACGGAGTGCATAAAACAGTACAAGAGTTCTTCAAATCGAACCCTACTTCGGAAACCCAGATATGGAACGTTTGAAGTACGTGCTAAAAAAACCTAGCCACGGTCGATGTTTTACGACAGTTTTGTGAGGAATGATTAGGCTTGATGATTTAGAATATTATTTCCATGAAACGGAGTGCATAAAACAGTACAAGAGTTCTTCAAATCGAACCCTACTTCGGAAACCCAGATATGGAACGTTTGAAGTACGTGCTAAAAAAACCTAGCCACGGTCGATGTTTTACGACAGTTTTGTGAGGAATGATTAGGCTTGATGATTTAGAATATTATTTCCATGAAACGGAGTGCATAAAACAGTACAAGAGTTCTTCAAATCGAACCCTACTTCGGAAACCCAGATATGGAACGTTTGAAGTACGTGCTAAAAAAACCTAGCCACGGTCGATGTTTTACGACAGTTTTGTGAGGAATGATTAGGCTTGATGATTTAGAATATTATTTCCATGAAACGGAGTGCATAAAACAGTACAAGAGTTCTTCAAATCGAACCCTACTTCGGAAACCCAGATATGGAACGTTTGAAGTACGTGCTAAAAAAACCTAGCCACGGTCGATGTTTTACGACAGTTTTGTGAGGAATGATTAGGCTTGATGATTTAGAATATTATTTCCATGAAACGGAGTGCATAAAACAGTACAAGAGTTCTTCAAATCGAACCCTACTTCGGAAACCCAGATATGGAACGTTTGAAGTACGTGCTAAAAAAACCTAGCCACGGTCGATGTTTTACGACAGTTTTGTGAGGAATGATTAGGCTTGATGATTTAGAATATTATTTCCATGAAACGGAGTGCATAAAACAGTACAAGAGTTCTTCAAATCGAACCCTACTTCGGAAACCCAGATATGGAACGTTTGAAGTACGTGCTAAAAAAACCTAGCCACGGTCGATGTTTTACGACAGTTTTGTGAGGAATGATTAGGCTTGATGATTTAGAATATTATTTCCATGAAACGGAGTGCATAAAACAGTACAAGAGTTCTTCAAATCGAACCCTACTTCGGAAACCCAGATATGGAACGTTTGAAGTACGTGCTAAAAAAACCTAGCCACGGTCGATGTTTTACGACAGTTTTGTGAGGAATGATTAGGCTTGATGATTTAGAATATTATTTCCATGAAACGGAGTGCATAAAACAGTACAAGAGTTCTTCAAATCGAACCCTACTTCGGAAACCCAGATATGGAACGTTTGAAGTACGTGCTAAAAAAACCTAGCCACGGTCGATGTTTTACGACAGTTTTGTGAGGAATGATTAGGCTTGATGATTTAGAATATTATTTCCATGAAACGGAGTGCATAAAACAGTACAAGAGTTCTTCAAATCGAACCCTACTTCGGAAACCCAGATATGGAACGTTTGAAGTACGTGCTAAAAAAACCTAGCCACGGTCGATGTTTTACGACAGTTTTGTGAGGAATGATTAGGCTTGATGATTTAGAATATTATTTCCATGAAACGGAGTGCATAAAACAGTACAAGAGTTCTTCAAATCGAACCCTACTTCGGAAACCCAGATATGGAACGTTTGAAGTACGTGCTAAAAAAACCTAGCCACGGTCGATGTTTTACGACAGTTTTGTGAGGAATGATTAGGCTTGATGATTTAGAATATTATTTCCATGAAACGGAGTGCATAAAACAGTACAAGAGTTCTTCAAATCGAACCCTACTTCGGAAACCCAGATATGGAACGTTTGAAGTACGTGCTAAAAAAACCTAGCCACGGTCGATGTTTTACGACAGTTTTGTGAGGAATGATTAGGCTTGATGATTTAGAATATTATTTCCATGAAACGGAGTGCATAAAACAGTACAAGAGTTCTTCAAATCGAACCCTACTTCGGAAACCCAGATATGGAACGTTTGAAGTACGTGCTAAAAAAACCTAGCCACGGTCGATGTTTTACGACAGTTTTGTGAGGAATGATTAGGCTTGATGATTTAGAATATTATTTCCAAGAAACGGAGTGCATAAAACAATAAAAGAGTTCTTCAAATCGAACCCTATTTCGGAAACCCAAGTATGGAACGTTTGAAGTACGTGCTTAAAAAACCTAGTCACGGTCGACGTTTTTCGAAAGTTTCGTGAGGAATGATTAGGCTTGATGATTTAGAATATTATTTCCATGAAACGGAGTGCATAAAACAGTAAGTGAGGAATGATTAGGCTTGATGATTTAGAATATTATTTCCATGAAACGGAGTGCATAAAACAGTAAAAGAGTTCTTCAAATCGAACCCTACTTCGGAAACCCAAATATGGAACGTTTGAAGTAGGTGCTAAAAAACCCGAGTCACGGTCGACTTTATTCGAAAGTTTTGTGTGGAATGATAAGGCTTGATGATTAAGAATGGAATTTCGAAGAAACGGAGTGCATAAAATAGTAAAAGAGTTCTTCACATCGAACCCTACTTCGGAAACCCAAATATGGAATGTTTGAAGTACGTGCTTAAAAAACCTAGTGACGGGCGACGTTTTTCGAAAGTTTTGTGAGGAATGATTAGGCTTGATGATTTAGAATATTATTTCCAAGAAACGGAGTGCATAAAACAATAAAAGAGTTCTTCAAATCGAACCCTATTTCGGAAACCCAAATATGGAACGTTTGAAGTACGTGCTAAAAAAACCTAGCCACGGTCGACGTTTTACGAAAGTATTGTGAGGAATGATTAGGCTTGATGATTTAGAATATTATTTCCAAGAAACGGAGTGCATAAAACAGTAAAAGAGTTCTTCAAATCGAACCCTACTTCGGAAACCCAAATATTGAAAGTTTATTGTACGTGCTAAAAAACCACGGTGGACGTTTTTCGAAAGTTTTGTGAGGATTGATTAGGCTTGATGAATTAGAATATTATTTCCAAGAAACGGAGTGCATAAAAAATGTAAAAGAGTTCTTCAAATCGAACCCTACTTCGAAAACCCAAATATGGAACGTTTGAAGCACGTGCTTAAAAAACCTAGTCACGGTCTATGTTTTTCGAAAGTTTTGTGAGGAATGATTAGGCTTGATGATTTAGAATATTATTTCCATGAAACGGAGTAAATAAAACAGTAAAAGAGTTCTTCAAATCGAACCCTACTTCGGAAACCCAAATATGGAACGTTTGAAGTACGTGCTAAAAAAAACTAGCCACGGTCGACGTTTTACGAAAGTTTTGTGAGGAATGGTTAGGCTTGATGATTTAGAATATTATTTCCAAGAAACGGAGTGCATAAAATAGTAAAAGAGTTCTTCAAATCGAACCCTACTACGGAAACCCAAATATTGAAAGTTTATTGTACGTGCTAAAAAATCGAGTCACGGTGGACGTTTTTCGAAAGTTTTGTGAGGAATGATTAGGCTTGATGATTTAGAATATTATTTCCAAGAAACGGAGTGCATAAAACAGTAAAAGAGTTCTTCAAATCGAACCCTACTTCGGAAACCCAAATATGGAAGTTTTGAATTACGTGCTAAAAAAACCTAGTCACGGTCGACGTTTTTCGAAAGTTTTGTGAGGAATGATTAGGTTTGATGATTTAGAATATTATTTTCAAGAAACGGAGTGCATAAAAAAGTAAAAGAGTTCTTGAAACCGAACCCTACATCGGAAACCCAAATATGGAACGTTTTAAGTAGGTGCTAAAAAACCTGATTCACGGTCGACTTTATTCGAAAGTTTTGTGGGGAATTATAAGGGTTGATGATTAAGAATGGAATTTCGAAGAAACGGAGTGCATAAAATAGTAAAAGAGTTCTTCAAATCGAACCCTACTTTGGAAACCCAAATATGGAACATTCGAAGTACGTGCTAAAAGAGTTCTTCAAATCGAACCCTACTTTGGAAACCCAAATATGGAACATTCGAAGTACGTGCTAAAAAAATCCTATTCATGGTCGACGTTACTTTGGAAACCCAAATATGGAACATTCGAAGTACGTGCTAAAAAAATCCTATTCATGGTCGACGTTTTTCAAAAGTTTTGTGAGGAATGATTAGGCTTGATGATTTAGAATGTTATTTCCAAGGAATGGAGTGCATAAAACAGTAAAAGAGTTCTTCAAATCNGCTTGATGATTTAGAATATTATTTCCAAGAAACGGAGTGCATAAAACAGTAAAAGAGTTCTTCAAATCGAACCCTACTTCGGAAACCCAAATATGGAACGTTTGAAGTACGTGCTAAAAAAACCTAGCCACGGTCGATGTTTTACGACAGTTTTGTGAGGAATGATTAGGCTTGATGATTTAGAATATTATTTCCAAGAAACGGAGTGCATAAAAAAGTAAAAGAGTTCTTCAAATCGAACCCTACTTTGGAAACCCAAATATGGAACATTCGAAGTACGTGCTAAAAAATCCTATTCATGGTCGACGTTTTTCAAAAGTTTTGTGAGGAATGATTAGGCTTGATGATTTAGAATGTGATTTCCAAGGAACGGAGTGCATAAAACAGTAAAAGAGTTCTTCAAATCGAACCCTACTTCGGAAACTCAAATATGGAACGTTTGAAGTACGTGCTTAAAAAACCTAGTCACGGTCTACGTTTATCGAAAGTTTTGTGAGCAATTATAAGGCTTGATGATTAAGAAACGGAGTGCATAAAACAGTAAAAGAGTTCTTCAAATCGCA
>NW_019272056.1:0-35000 GCF_002738345.1 Cucurbita maxima
GGAAAAGGAGTGAGCCCTTGTTTACTGTTCAAGAAGAAATAGGTTGAGTCGAATGAATCTTGTTGAGTCGAATGAATCTTTCATTCCCTTACACTGGTAAAGTTTCATTCTTCTTGAGTCTTTCCTTTCAACACTTTCAGGTTCACGAGAGAATATGCTCTGACGAATCTTGAGTTTCGTCTTTCCTTCCTGTTCCGGCTCTCTCATTCATCTTTCTTCTTCTTTTCCAGTTCAAGAATAAATAGGGGAAGGTTAAGTAGTTCAGGTCATATCGGTTCAGGTTCAGAAGTCATAGTCCTGTTAAACTCGAATGAATCTTTCGTTTCGCCTTACAGTGAACTCGAATGAATCGGAAAGGTGCGCAGCAGTGAGACCGAGGTTACAAAGAAGAAATAGGGGAAGGGCATATCGTGAAAGAAGAATAGTCCTGTTTACCCTGTTCAATCAGGTTCGTTCAGTAGTTCAGGATCATTCTTGTTTCATTAGATTCTCCCTTTATTCTTGAACTGGAAACTCGGATAGGAGAGTTCCTTCTTTCATGAATTTACTCCCCTGTAAAGAAAGGAATATCTTATTCTTCTTCTTGCCTTGCATTCTGTTCCGGTTCAGGTTCAGTTCAGGAGAGGAGGACGTTGATCGAGCTTTTCCATGCCTAGTCCCAGTTTCGGTTAAAGACCCAGAGCGGGCTACAGATCTATACCAAGCCCGTTACGCCATAATTCATTGAGGTTGATCCCGAAGTGACGTTCGAAACCGTAGCAGTAGTCTGTCTCTATTTATTCACAGAATGAACGAGAGTTTCACGGGATTGAATTAACACGTCTCGACCAGAAATTGTCTTCGCAAGCATACCGCTTTCCGTTCAAGAATAGGTAGCGGTTTTAAGGAAGACTACCGAGCTCATGGATAAGCGCCTATCATCTCTATGCTCATTCTGACTTTAGCTTTTCCTTTGATTAGTAGTATTAGCGAAAGCTCGCTCGACTTAATATAATAATAGCTGTCTTACTCGACTTGCTTACTAGCTGCCTTTCTGACTAATATAATAGACTGACTTGTTTGTGAAAGAATAGTTCTAAACTGAGTACACTAGGAGAACAGTAGTTTCCTCTTGTTTCCTTTTTATGAACACGTAATGATCAGCATTCCTTCTCTGGAAACCCATCTTCGTCATAACCTGAATATCTCGAACCAAGCCCGAGGAGCCGAGGAGATATATGAGACCCTCGCCTTTTTTCACCTTCAAACTTTCCCTTCCTCCCCCTGAGCTCGAAACCCTGGTGGAAGACGAATAGAAACTCGTGTAGGTCTCCATGAAGAAAGGCCTTTTTTACATCGAGCTGATGCAGTGACCAAGATCCGTTAGCTGCAACTGACAGAATGACTCGTATGGAATTTTTGTGAGTTTGCAGGAGAAAACGTCTCGAGATAATCGATGCCATCCATAGGTTTGTGTGAAACCTTTCGCCACAAGACGAGCCCTCTCGATAGAGCCATCAGCTTTGTGTTTCAGGGTATATGCCCACAGCCAACCGTACGTTTGTTTGCCTCTTGGTAACGTGATCAGTTCCCAAGTGTCGTTCTTCCTTCTTTAGAGCCTCCATTTCTTCTATCATAGCTTTCTTCCACTGAGGATGATTGAGGGCTTCTTTCAGGAGGGTATCTTCTCTTCTCGCTGAAACAAAAGCTTGAAAGTCCGGAAGCTTGATAGGACACAAAGTTCTTAATAGGGGGTTCTCAGTCAAATATCTCTTTTCTTTCTTCAAGGCAATACAGATCAGAAAGAAAAGAGGAAAAGAGTCAGTATTGAAAGACAGATCGATCAGATATCTCTTTTAACGAATTGCCTGATTGCGGCAGCTTATCGAGACTTGTTACTAGACCAAGCAAAAATTCCCTAGAAGAGAGCTTAAAGAGGGCTGAAGCTTAAGGAAAAGAGACCATAGAAAATCAGTCCTGAACTCCAGAACGAAGGGGATAGATTGAATACTGTCTTCGTCTTTCACTACTGACTGAAATTAGCCGAGATCATAGAACTCTTTATCGAGGATGTGACTATAGTCAAAAATAGGAGAATCAAAAAAGCACACGTTGATAGGGTTTATAGCAAGACTGGGAGGAATATCTGAAACACGTAGAGACTGACTGTTCTAGAAGCTCTGCGTGAGCACCAGCTTCAAGCCCATACGGAGTTGTGGAATTTCAACGAGGATGGAGAATGCTGATTTGAATAGGGAGCCTGAAAATCAGATCTATTCGGCTTTCGCAGGTAGGCAGCTTTCCAGCCCATATATGTTTTGATTCAACTCATGCTAATTTAGAATATCGGAAGATTCCAGATAATAATGCTCAAATTGGAACTCTCAACAGCCCGGGAAACCAAATTCCAGACGAATGCAAACAGAAAATGATCAAAGATCGCAAGAAGTGTAGCTCCTGACATCACGGAAAAGACAAGGGGATAGCTTCAACGGCGAAATGAAAAAGGGGGAAGAAAAGGTAAGGTCACAAATAGAGTGAAACCAAGTCAGATTGCAAAGGCATAATGATAAATGATAGTAGGGTCGGCCCCGCCCTCCGAACCGGACGTGAAGGCTCATCCGGCTGCTCTTGCTGAAATCATTACGTCATTCCCGTCACTACGGATTGATTGTCCCTAGACCACTACTTGGAATGGATGGCTACATCAGTCTATGCTCCAGCTTTTCTCACAAGCAAGACCTATAGAATGAGCTCAGATTCATCCATACCGTTTCCAACCTACCTCGCTTGGTGCATTAGTGGAAAGTCAAATGAATGCCTTATGCAATACAATATGAAAGGGGTTCTGACTTTACAGGCCGAAAATCAGAGAAGAGGTCTTGAAGATTTCGCGGATCCCGTTGCTGATTGTGATTTGGTTGACCTACCACTCTATGGCGCTTCTTTCACTTGGTCTAACATGAGGAAAGGGAAGGAAATGGAAATCCGATGCAGACTGGATCTTTTACTAATCGACTCGGATTGGGAAGACCTTCCGCAGGACACTATTCAAAAAGTGGGGACCACATTCGCTTACGATCATGACCTCCTTTCTATTTCGAACAACTTCCCTCCACGCTACCCCCTTCTCTTTCGAACTGATGTGGTTGTCCCTATCGAAATCTAGAACTCAAAGTTGTGAAGCAAAAGAATGCAACATTCTATTGACTTGATATAATCTATTTCAAGATTCTTAATACATCCTAGAGGAAAAGCTCCCTAACCTTAATAAGAAAAGAAGGGATAAAGTCAGACCCTTAAGAGAAATTCGATGTCTCTTGTTATTTCAAATTGGAAGAATCAAACAAGAACTTCTACCTACGTCTTACCCTTCAAACTGGAGAATGGATCGAGATCATTCCCTGTTTGCGAGTGAGAAGAAAAAAGAGGGCCTTTACCAATCCTTTCGTGAAGAGATCGGCAATTGATCTTCACTTCTCATGGTTGGTGTTCTGATGATTTCGGCAATCACCTTTTCCAGCCATAAGGAAGGCGACTTCTACATGCTTTCTTCTCTCATAGAAGACGCGCTCAATCCGTTGCTTGTTGCTCCAACTTAGGAGTAGGGGCTTTAGAGCCTTTTTCCGACCGAAGGCTGCTATGCTAGTTGTAGGGCTCCCGCGCTTTACTAATAGTTGTTTCGATCGAAAGGAGAGGGGCGAAGCTGTGAGACCGATAGGTGAAGGAGTAGGAGACACACCGTATGAGTTTTTGTAGGAGCAAAGAGACCTACAGAAAGAAGGGAATGAGGGAATCGAAGCTGCTTTACCGAGGAAGGGAAGGAGCAGCTCTCAAGGAATTGACTGAATTTTCGCCTTTAGATTTGGAAATGAAAAAGAAAGAATCGGAATTGAAAAAGAAAGAAGAGAACGAATATGCTCTCCTGTAAAGAAAGGTTCAGGTTCAGTTCAGGATTTCATATGCTCCCCTGTAAAGGAGAGGGGACTTTCTCATGATCTTACGAATCTACAACTCTCTTTACTGAGTGAGACTCTACCCAGATCTAAAGAATTTGCCAAAGAGCCTGAATCTAACTAGTTAGAATTGAGAATTTCTCCTTTTCGTTCGACTTAGGTGGAGCAATCCGAACTCTCGACAGAATATAAAAGAGGTTTTTCTTCCTGTGTAGACACCTCAACGAACTCATGTGGACACTCCTTAGCCCGAGGACAATCTCATCTCTCAAATACTAATGTTGTGTGTTGTAAGATGTGAGTTTTTCTTTTCTTTACTGATGTTGTGTTGTAAGATGTGAGTTTTTCTTTTCTTTACTGATTCCCCTCTCAATTCAATTTGCCATGTTGCACTAAGTTACTTACGGATGTATGCATGTAGTCCGGGAACACTTTGGGGTGAACACCCATCCGAACAAGTAGGGTCAATAGTTTAGCATTTAGGCTGTAACATTTAGCAACAACAAAATCTTTAACCCAACAAGTGCTCTCCGAACCAAGCTAGATAGTTTCCTATCACTAGGCTCACCAACCAACCTGGACTTTGATTGATTTTGCTTATTCCTACCGGATAAACCATAAGGATTGTTTCCAGCCATGAGTTCCCATATGCCATAAGCGCTCTTGGGGCCATTCCATCAAATCTTTGAGAAGGTCGTATTTGATGGTCGGCGTGGCGATAGGCTTCGCTTCTACGACTGCCTCCCCAGCCGTTGCAAACACTGAGCGAGAACGGTAAGGGGCCCACAAACAATGTCGTTGCGCGGGGATGCGATTCGCCAAGCTGGGGCAAACAAAGCCGTCCGGCCCCCCATTAGGAATGCGAAGGCCTTTCCCCTTCGAAAGGAGACCTGGGGCAAACAAAGCCGTCCGGCCCCCCATTAGGAATGCGAAGGCCTTTCCCCTTCGAAAGGAGACCCGGGAAAGACAAAGCCGTCCGGCCCCCCATTAGGAATGCGAAGGCCTTTCCCCTTCGAAAGGAGACCCGGGAAAGAAAGAGCTATGCTATTGACCGACCCTTTCGTAGTGACTTCGAATCAATAGGCCTCTCTCTCCTTTTTTCTCATTTTGGGCGGGCCGAATAGAGAATGAAATGCAGAAATAATAGGGGAAGGGTTCCAAACCTTTTGTTTTTGAAAAAGGATATATCGAGCCTACCGAAGTACCAAAGGCTTGAAGTAGCGTAGAATCTAAGCCTTTTGACCAGTAGGTGTAGCAGTGGGTAGGGCTTTCGTTCTTATCGCTCCGGGTTCCGATCCATATGACCTCCGGGCGGTACAAAGTCAACCTCTTCCGTAGAGGCAGGCAGGTAGTAATCTAACCTTTAAGAGTCTGTTCAAGAGCCCTCTGACAATGGAAAGATCTCCGTGCGTGGCGTGATAAGGAATCCTGATCGATTGAGACTCCCTCCCCGGTCACACGAGGATCTCTACGTACTTGTCCAGTCCAGGACAAGATCTTCCGGTCTGCGTGCGTGGGAGCAGCTCAAACAAAGAAGAGTCAGGTCTGAATTCAGGCCCGGCCTGCCCGTCTGCTGCTAGGTCCGGGAATGGCGCCAGGCGAGGGCGCCGCCCCTCTGCTGCGACCAGAATTTGATTCCTACGGCCGGCATAGATCTCACTTAACCCGCCCACTATTACGACGAAAAAAGCCCTTTTCCTTTTCCTTCGCTACTAGGAGAGTCCGCTACTTCTATTAGCGCCGGACCTTGAGTCGAATTGATCCTGTGTCATGTGCAACGTCCATCAATGATGGTTCATTAATGTCCATTGATTTAGACTCCTTCCCCCTTCCTAACTACGAATAAGATCGAGAGGAGCCAGAACCAAACCAAGAACGAAAACGGATTCGATTCACTCCCCATTCTCTCTTAAATAAAGAGCTCGCCCTCGAGTAATAAATAGTCAGGGGCCGGTCGGCCGGGTCTTTCCTGTTCTGTTCCCGCCACGAGAAGCACAGAAGAGGTATGCCCAGCGCGCGGAGGGAGGATCCATCCGTTGAGACTTTCTCTTGTCTCGGTAGGTAACTGTACGATCTTTTCCCCTAATTGTATTGAATCAATAAAAAAAGAGGTCAGTGCTACGGCCCCCTATTGTTTGATCCAATATTGACCGGGGACGAGCCCCGACTTGCATAGGTCCTTGGTTTGACCTCCCGTAGTGGTCCTTGCTTTTAATAAAGCGGAGCGGGGCGAAGCGGTCAGGTACGCCCCCATTCGAATTACGTTAGGAGGTCTTTCGCTTTTGCCAGATCTAGAGAGATACTACGAGTCCTCCGTCCCAGATTCCATTGCCGCGGCCATCTGGTTCACCGGTACTACCAAAAAGTCTCATGCTTACGTTACTGTTATTGATGGTTTGATTATCTTGGACCCCGGTCGTGCTTCTGGTTTCCATTCCCATCATCATATTGATGATAAATCCCCTCGTGCTCCGCCATAAGAACTTGGAGTCCGTATCATGGTGAAGGTAAGGTAACGCTGTGATTCTTGCTCAAAAAACAGACCGAAGGCGTTCGAGTTATTGGCTCGTCCAACCCGGCAGCATTCATGAGTCGCTCGTTCAACTGTCCCTCGGAGACACGGTCGAGAAGTACCATGCATGGTTGCCCCCCGTCCTTTCTTTCTCTTGGTCCCACCCAGCAAGGGCTCCCGGCAGACTAAAGAAATGGATCAAAAAAGGGGGGACTTCCGCAACGGGCTATGCCACCCAAACCAACTGAGGGAAGTCGCATCCGTCCCATCGCAAGCACCTACAATGTCATGATCACATTGGTTTACCCCTTTTTCTTTGGTAGTTCAACGGGCGGTCGCCCCTCCAACAAGAAAAGGTATAAATATGGAAACTTCTCTGCCATTTGGATCGGAGAATTTATGGAGGAAATCGGTTTTTAAATTTCCAGAAACCACACGATTATATAGCCAAAGGGAATACGCCGCCCCTAAAATCATCCCAAGCGCGGCTAATGTGGCTACTAAGCTATTTCTTTGGAAAGCTCCTACTGAGATGGGAAATTCCCCGATAAAGCTGCTAGTACCAGGTAAACTCATATTGGCCAAAGTGAAAGAGAAGGAAATGGTAGAGAGATTCGGCATGGTGCTCACTGAACCTCCGTAATATCTAACAAGTCGAGTCTTATGTCGGTCATATAGAACCCCAACACATAGAAAAAGGGCTGAAGGAACCAGTCCATGACTTAACATCGGTAGAATGCTACCTCCAATTCCCTGTATGTTCGATAGAGCCAAAGATTCCCCCCCACTGATACGAGTACGCCGATTACCCCCCGAACCGTACAAGATAGTTACCACCTATCATACGGCTTTCTAACTTCACTTCTTTTTCTGGTTGTTCCGCTCTGTCGATCAATGGTAGTATAAGAGATCTGTAACCCCCCGAAATTCATTACATAATGGTTCCTGCTTTCTACCCATAGTTAGCATGTATCTCTCCGGGTCATACTTGACGTATCACATCTGTCACCCCCACCCCAACTCTATCTTCCTTATCAGTGAACCGGAAATAGTGCATAGATACTCTTCAATGCTGCGGTGCGGGGACGAGACGAGGTGACATACTACGATCACGTACAGAAGTGCTGCCCTTCGGCTCGGCAATATGGAACCTCTCACTCCCGTTCCTTTATGAGGTCCTATCGGGATAGGTAGGCCCAAGCCTTTCGCCTCTTCCCGACCGAGCAGTAGTTCCCCACGGCTGACAAATAGGAATTTAGGCCGTAAAAGAAAGGTACCGGCCCCCCACTGGGATTTGGCTTTCCTTATCTACGTGCGCACTGCGTCAGCACTGGCGAAAAAGAGAAAGAAAAGAAGAAAGTCTTTCTTCTCTTCTTTCATGTGAACGGCCCTATCTTGTATCGAAAGGTTTTTCGTGCTATACACCACGTTGAGAAAGACCAGCCTCCTATGTACCGTACCATTTTTTGACCTCGAAAGGGGGTCCTCCTTATGATGCTACGGACGGCTGTCCGAAGTGCAAGGGTAAACTCGGACTCAGATAGGATAGGATTGTGCGCGCCGGGCCCTTCGGGTGTCATATTTTGGCTGAGTTTACCGTACCTCCGGCCCTTCTATTACGCGACCGTAAGATTTTGTTACGTTTCACCGCAGTTACGCCAGAAAGAAAAGGTTCCACACGAGCTCCCGTTCTGCGGCGTGGTGGCAGGACCGATAGGGGATTGGCTCCGAGTGTAGATAGAGTCAAATCTGCAGGGGTCATGCAAATACATAGGCCCCTTCTCTTTTGGTTGGATGAATGGGGTGATTTTTCAGGCGCTTTCCGATCTACGGTCCCTCGGAGCGAGGGGTTAGGCAGGTAGTATGGGCCCTCTGACTTCCAGCTATGTGCTGTGCGGCTCCCGCGAAGCGAATGAAAGGAAGCTGGCGGAGAAAGCTCGACGGCTGCGGCTTATGTAGTGGTCGGCCGGCAGAAAGCTCGCTAAGCTTCGCTTCCCTCTCCCCTTCCCTTTTTCAATGAAGTGGAAAGTCTTCCAGCCTCTTTGATTGGTAGGCGGCCCCCTATTGATTGAATTAAGATTCCATTCGATGAATCAGGGTAATTTGTTGTTGTCGTGACGCTTTGATTAGGCCGACTACTGACTTTACGAGAGGCTACTTCTAGCTTCTATAGTAGCCCTTCCACTTTAGTGTAGTTGTAGTTTGTATTGGTACTGAATGAACATATCAAACAAAGGCGATCAGTATAAGCCCTTCTCCGGCCTGGGAAAAGCAGCGAACTCTAGAAGCTAGGGCTTTATTCACCTTTGGACACGAACACTATTCCGTTCTCAGCGGAAACCCGCCTTAGAGATTGAACGTCGACTTATCTTATGGAACGGCCCCCTTATTCAACCAACCGAAATCAGCCTTTGGTACAACATGTTGTAGTTAAGGTTTGGAACCCTTGCAACTATGATAGAAAGTCGTTTGCTTGTTGCCAAAAAACCCTTCGCCTTTCTTTTGAATCAAAGTAGGTCGGGGAAAGCTACCGTTTATACGACAGCTCCGCTTCCTCGTCTTGCTTCTGGCAAAGCTTCGACTTTGCTTGCTTGCGCAAAGGCTGAAAGTCCTTTTCGCTCGGTCCAAAAGCTTCCCGAAAGATCAGATCCAACAGAAATCCCGCATATTGAGCGCAGCTGATATGCGGGGCTAGGCGATCATATCATGCCATAAAACGATTTGATATGTATAGAGAGATCCCATCCCCTATCTATACAGATAGAATAGATCTTTTCATGGATTTAGATACATTCATTCCATGGATTCAGAGTTTTGGGGCTTAAAAAGCTCATCCAAATGAATCATTCTTCTGGTCTCTCTTCGCTCCCCGCCCCGAAACTGACCCAGAGCACAGCGCCAATTCGCTTCGCGCGCAGGAAGGCAACGAAGTTCAGTTCATGAGACCGCGGCGGAGTGGAGCAGCCGCGACACGAAGTTCCTTACCTTAGCTGGATCTCGCTGGTGCCACCTAAACGGTAGGTAGGCGACGGATGTGTGACGTTTGGAGTTGTCGTTCGTGCACCTGTCCCCAATGGAAGAATGAGTGATCTGTTCCCCTGCGGATCATGGCCTTACCACTCGGTCCCCGATGGGCAGCGGGGGATTCGGTATAGCAGCTCACGTTCGGTTGCGCTGCGCGTTCCCGCTGGACACGTGTTCGCTGTAGGAAGTATGGTTCCGAAAGTGACTTCGTTTCGCCAGTTCAGGCTCAACTCCTCGCTTTACGTTAGCGGACCCACAGGTCGGGCCGGGGCTCTGCGCTCTTTCTTTCTGTGTGGGACGATGCCGGGGAGAGAAGGGAATGCGTCGAGGCGGCGAACAACAAGACTACAACTCAATTTTGGCTTTTCCCTCCACGAGATGAGCCCAGTGCATTGGACCGATGGATAAGAGAACGGAGCAGGCCTAAAAAGCGCTTGGGCGCTCTACGTACAATGTAGACTCCATCAGATACATATCGATTTCTTTCAGATGGATCAAGAATAGATAGAAATAGGAGATTTCTCCTTATTATTGATGGATCCCCTCTCGAGACATTTCGACTCTTTCGATCTATCAGAACAGATCAGGCTATCTATCAATCGATTTGAAAATAGCACGTTCATTTCCGCCATAATAATAAGCAGGCGAAGTAGCTAGAAGCTAGAGCTTCTAGCCCTTTCATTCTGATTCACGAAAGAATTGGGAAAGCCAACAGAAAGATTCGATTCTGACTTCGTAGAGCTGGTGCTGCTGTTGCCTGCGCGTAGGGCCGTCCCCCACTCCCGTCCCGGGGCGCTAAGGGGCTTTTGTTTTTGGAACAGACGGCAGTGTTTTGCTGACGCCTCGAATCAAGCTTTTGTTGCGACATGCTATGTTTTCTCCCCCATTGCTAGTAGGTTGATGGGTCGCACGCCCGGCACACATGTTTTGGCCTTGTGTGTCCATAACTCAAAATAGGTGACCTAACGGCCGCCGCCCGACTAAAGATACCAATAGTCACCAGATTCATATGGGCTACTGAGGAGTAAGCAATGATCTTCTTAAGATCGATCTGTCTTGAAGTGGTCAAGGAAGTATATATTATAGCAATCGCGCTTAAAGTATAAATGAAAGGAGTGGCACAAAGTGTGGCTTCGGGAAACATGGGTATAGAAAATCTTAAAAACCCGTGGGTTCCCAATTTTAAAAGAATTCCTGCCAAGATGACGGATCCTGCCGTAGGTGCCTCTACATGAGCTTCGGGTAACCAAATATGAACTGGTACCATAGGCACTTTGACGGCGAAAGAGGCGAAAGAAGCAATCCATAGAAAGATTTGGCGCCGCTCACTAAATTCAGTGGTTAATGAGATTTGTAAATCGGTGGTTCCTGTTTGGAGAAGAATCAACAGAATAGCTAATAGCATAAAAACGGATCCCAGTAAAGTATAAAGGAAAAACTGATATGCTGCCTTGATCTTTCTTTGTCTCGAACCCCATACCCCTATAATAATGGTAGAGTCAGGGGTGGCCCCAAAGCGGAATTGACCGATGGTAGTTGGTCGAAGCTCCAGTAGGTAGCCACTCCCTTCTCAGGGAACCGTACGTGAGACTTCCGCATCATACGGCTCCGTCCCGAGCTTCCTCGGCCCTTGTCATTAGACCACTATCTATGCATGTATTTTCAGCCTGGACTCTCGAATCTTTTGCTTCTCGGATAGTGGCGAACAATGCAGCTTGCGTTGCGGGAGATGCCCGCTTCTCGCCCGAAAGAACCGCTCACTAGCTAGCCGGACTAGTGGGGCCCTATCTGGAGACATACTGAAAACCATGCCTTTCGAACGCAACGCCCGTCTTCCAAATCAAAAGAAAAATGGGCTCGTTGGGAAGAAAGATGGAGTGCGGCCTGTAGAGCACATGTAAGGCACAGTCGGGTTGATCACGCAGCGGATCTCTATCTCTCTCTAGATATCTAAAGATGGAGAGAGATGTGAAAGTAATAGCCTTATGTTATGGCCGCCCCCCGACTTACGGCCTTTACGCTACTACTACTGTGATGTGAGCGGTTCAAATTGGTTTGATCTTTCCCAATTATCCTGGCCGGAACTTGTACGCAGCACTTGTACGGGGGTGCATGCATAAAGGTTTGGAACTCGAATCTGATCTTCATCTTAAGGGCAGGACCCTACCCTATTCTCGAACTCTCTGCCGAGCTTCACCCAGCCCGCATTTCCTTTTTTTGAAGGGGGCCAAAGAAATGTCTCCACCAGCTGCCAACAGTCTTTCTTCGGAATTCTACTGAACGGGTCGATCCTCCCCTCCCGTTTGTTTTAGCAACTTCTCCTAAGGTCTCCTCACCAAGAGCTCCCCGGCGACGACAGAGGAACCAACCCGCCTGCTGTGGCGGGGCGGCTTTTTTCTTTCACAATAAGAGACCTGGACGATTATCCCTACCCTCTGTAGCTTACGAGTTTACGTCCATCCCTGGTCGGGTACAGTTTCCTTTCTCTTTCTCCCTTGTAGCCGTTACCCGAATTCGCGCAAGTGTGTCCACACCCCCCAAACTGACTTGACGAGGAATCCATTCTCGCGAACAAACACAACCCCTACACACACCTAGGAGCACCCCTTCCTGCATATTCATACAAGACCCGAGTAGGCGGGTCGAGGTCTGACGAGGTACCCACTACTCGGAGTACCCTCCCAAAAGGCAAAATCTGTGTCTGTCAGGTTCGGTTCTTCTTAGTTGGGTTGGGCAGGTTCGACCAGAAATGCTATGCTTACACACAAGACTACCCCTCCTCCCGAAAGCTTCGCGGGGACTACTTTACGACGACGGACGACCGCCCGTAGGGGGTTTACTGCACAAGGCCCCCGCAGAGGAAAAGCTTGATCCCAGCGAATATCAGATGCTCAGCTCCGCACAACATAGGGATTGGCACGCTTTCGGGAAGAACATAGAATAGTAGAGGATCCAGCATGCGGAACACGGCGATCATTAGAAATTCACGAATTAGAGATGCTGTAATATACTCTTTCCCATAACTTCTCATACCAGACCAACCCACTAAAATGCAAATAGGGATCAGAAATGTGGTCAATATCACGAAGAATAAAGAGATACCGTCTATACCCAAAGAAAAATTGATGTTTTCATAAGGAAGCCATCGAAGGCTTTCCACAAATTGAGATTTGGCCGTAGAAGGATCGAATTGTATCCGAGGAACAGGGGGATACAAAAAAGTAATAAGAGAGGCACATAGACCAATCAATCGTATCGGTCGTATTCTTGAATTTGGAATGAAAAGAGGAATAATGCTTCCTAGCACGGGACACAGAATAGGACCACTTAAATCAGAATAGCATGAACAGAAATGTTCTAACATTGAGTCGAATTTCACATTGAAGAGATTAGTTGACAACAGTAAACAGATGGGCGCCTAATTCCAATACAATAGGGGTCTATCAGTGCAAGTCAGCTGAACACCGTGATTGATGAGTGGGTAGGTGCACCTCTCGCCCAGTGGGAAGTCATGAGTCCCGTCTCCCACCCCTCTGAATGAAGAAGTAGTGGGGCGCGTATGCGCCTTTATTTATCTTCTTTCTCTTTTTGAATGATTGAGACGGGAGAATCTTTCAAACAAAATCTCTCTGGCAAAAACTCAATTCGTCAAAGAGAGAAAAAAGAAAAAACAGAAAGAAAGGGAAGTTTTGTCTTTCTTTCCAAAGAAACCACTCAAAAATGAGAGTTAGATAAAGAAGTTTCACTAAGAACTAGCACTAGACTGATTCCCCCCTTTCGACTTTGCCTCTCTCCTTTTGTGCTTCTACCCCGGCTTTTCATTCTGTTTTATAGAGACCCGAGGAAATTTGTCTAAGAATGAATGTAGAAAGGTGAGACACTTTTCCCGGCATACGGAAAAAAAATCCAGGATGACGGCTGTCAAAAGACGAGTAAGGGACGGGGAGGGGGAGGCTCTCGAAACCAAACGAGACTCGAAAGAACATGGGAATTAGCACCATTCCTATGAGTGCTTTTGTCTCGAAGAGCCAACAAAGGGGCTGCCCTCTCGATCGAGCTCGGTTTCGGTTTAGCATCATATATCGATCTGGAGAAAATGTGGATTGGTTGTAGTGCGGATTAAGGAGCTGCTCCTCCATGCTGTGGCTGTGGAGGTGGGGCTGCCGCCCCCTGATAGAGGCAGAAGCCGGGGCCACCGGAGCCTATCTGTGTCGAGTGTGTCCATTGAAAGAGGAGGAGAGACAACTCAAATGCCAGCACAAAAAGAGAAAGAGTCGTGCCATTCAAAATCGAATTCGGCCGAAGATCCATTGCTCTATTTTGCATGCTCAGCTCCCAAAATGCAGAGAGACTTTCGAGGGCAGATCCGGGTTGGTTGGTCCGGAAAGTCATGGGAGAGGCAAGCTAAGTGAAATCAAATAAGATACTAGTGCTACTATAGAATCTTATGAAGAAAGCACGGTACACTTTCTTTATATATCTCCTCCGTCTACAAGGGGAACAGCTTAGCTTACAGCACAGCGTGTTCGCCACCACACCGGCTGGCTGGTGCATTGGCCTTACCGTAATAGGGCCGAGAAGTATGACCCTTCGATTAGAACGCCCCATATCTCGTGACACGCGGAGCGTGGCATTTCCTTTTAGTTAGTCCGTCTATCTAACTTCTAACCAAAAAATGCATTCTTTATCAATCAAGTCCCATTCAAATCTTTGAGTGCATTGCCTCTTTGAGTGAAGAAGAGAAGGGCTTTGTATAGACACCCTTGAACCATGTTCGTCGCCCTAGGCTCACCATTATTTCATTTCATTCTATTTATGGGTTCGAGCTCCAAAGAACATATACATGGTCGGCTTACGTACGTCTCGTTGACCAAACGATAAGGTATACCACGCTCCCCTCTTTCTATAGAGGAGAGATAAAGAAAAAGAAAAGAGATATAGTGATCGTGCCGTAAGACCTTGTTCGTTTCTACTTGAGGTTCGTTATTTTCCTCGGTTTTTTTGACATTACATAAGGTAGCTTGCTTACTTAGCGCTTGCGCGTCGGATCTAATCAGAGTCAAACTTGGATTAGAAAAAAACCTTTCCCTTATTATCCGGAGTACACTTGTACTCCTTGATCTTTAGTGCGGATTAAGCCCAACAGATTTGTTTTTGAAAAGTCTCAACGTCCTTGTTGAGAGTCGCTCTGCGAGACGTCCAGTAGTCTCTGACTTTGTCTTCGAATCGTCAGTTTCAGCCCGTTCCCAGCTTGCCTCGCTCTCAGGTTGGCCCTTCTACTTGACTAAGTAGTATTCTACTCGTGTAGTGGGTGTATGGTCCCGTCCCGCCCATGGTGGGGTCAGCTATGATATACTAAACGGATTCTTGGGGAAGTTCATCTACAAGATCTGGCGGTGCCCTCGTGGGCACGTTCCTCTCAGGGTCGGTCTGGTCTAATCGAAGTCAACTGACTCACATAGAATACGGGGTGAGTTTTCACCGAGCTGATCGCTTGAGTCTATAGGCTACCTCTCCTATCCGCTTCTTTACAAGGTCGACTTTCTTCTTCCTTCAGACCGGGCCAAGCCTTTAGGTTGTTTAAGTAGGTTGGGCTAGGTTAGGTTGATCTTTTGGAGTGATCTTCAATCAGGGTCCTCGCTCCCTTCATACGCCTTGCAGCTTCATCTAAGTGGGTTTGGGCTAGGTCGTTGCGCTCCTGCCCCACCTCTTGGCACACTAACATCTCTTTTTCCTATCAATTACACATTTGCTTTTTTGATCTTTGGCGACGAAGTCCTAAGGCAAGTAGAGCTATTTAGCTACTTTATCAATTTCTAAATCCAGATAGGATACTGCCTCATTCGTAATTTCTACTTGGAATCAATCCTGACTTCAAGAAAGAAATCCTCGTTCCCAGGTAATAGTCAGAGAAGAAATTGGTATAGGAAGAGCTGACCTCCTTATGGTCTGCCCGTCAGCCGACTTCTTGTGGATCACTCCCTCCCCTTCTTTCTAGTAGTCATTTATTTTGAGACGAGATATAGAACCTATCACATAATCTACCATTGAATCGCAGCCAATCAGTGAAGCTTTGCAAATAATTGGTTTTGGCAGAGAGGGGAAGAAAGGCTTTCCTGGAAGAAAGTTAGAAAATCAAGTCCTGCTATATCTTCTATCACTCTATTCAGTAACATATGCAGCTTTCTCTTGCCCGAGAATCTAATCTAGTCTGAGTTGACCGGTAGAACGAAGCCCTTCAAAGCAGGCATGGAAGGTCAAACTGAACCTGAAGGAACGAGATTTAGCCGATCTGATTCGATAGTCTCTTATTACAGCTGAGCTGTAAGAGAAGATGTTGGATAGATCCGGAGGAAAATAATAGGCTAGTGCCATTCCTTCTGTCTTTCATTTGACATCCTACACGTAACCTTTTTCGATTGAAGGGCAGCCGCTCGAATCACTTTCTGCTATACACACAAAAAAGTCTTTTCTTGCACCAATTTCTGAGGGACAACCGGTGCATGGGGAAACTTGATTCAAGACTTTCTTTCCAGCCCCTTAACCGAAGCCCTTACTCAGACACCTCATCTCATTCTTGATGTCTTTTATATTCCTTTACACTTCCTTACCAGGGTTAGACTATCATAGGCCTCTCTTTCCTCTTGTCAGAAAGAACCGCTTGGCTTTGTCTAACAAAGGGAGTCTTTTGGCATTGCATCAAAAGCATTCTTTCTTTTTATAAACGTTTCCATCCATTGACTTCTGCCCTATGCTTTCCAACATTAGACTAATGATTTTTGGCAAGCAGGTTTTAGGGCACTAAATAAGGTAAGGCAAATCTCTGGAATACCAAACATAAGAGCTAACAGGCCTAGAAGACTATTATTAATGGCAGGCTAGGCTAATTCCCTTCGATGTCAGTACATAGTCAATTTCTGTCCATAGGAGCATTCCAGACTAAGAAAGAGGATCCAGGTAAGTTCCAGGACCATGTTGCTTCCTGCCAGTTCTCTTGAATGTGATTTTCTTGCTCCCTCACCTGCTTTGAGTTGTCAAAATTTGTGCCCTTTGTTCTAGGACTTATGTTCTTGCCTCTCCAATTTTTAGCCACCCAGAAAAAACAATCAGTGAAAAAGCAAGATAAAGTGCTTTGGTGAATGAATCTCTTATGTACACCAATCCTAATCTACTTCTTTTTTCCCAGCCAGCTAATTAGATTTTTCAAAAGTCAAAGGCGTAGGTAGAAGCTCTCTTATCTCTTTTCTCGCAAGCTATTTTCAAATTCAAAAGCAGTAAATACCTCTTTTCAGGTTTGACGTATAATAGAGAAGGCTTAGCCTATTGAAGCGGGGCCGGGTTAACTGCAATAAAATGTTCCACTGTCGGGAACTCTCTTTACATTTTTATGACTTGAGTAGTGAGATAGCTAAGTGTAATAGGTCAAAATTTGTATTGATCCCTAGTTCAAGTCCATGGCTGAATTTCTGACTTAGGTTAGCTAGCAAGTTTGAAAGGCTTGCACTTTCTCAATTTTTCATACCAGGTAAGTCTCCGAGTTAAGATGGAAGGATTTACTGAAACTTTAACTGAGAAAGAAGCTGCTGCTGCTGCCTGGCTTGATTGGTCGCTGTCTGACTTGATTCCGATAGCCATTCCTCTGTAACTTGACGACAGCTTTCCGATTGATTGGTTTTTCAATGCCTAATTTCTCTGATTTAGCAATTCGTTTTTTTCTTGTAAGCTTAGCTAACAAATACGAAACCACCATAACATAAAGAAAGTTCCGGGGCATCTCCTGGCTCAATACACCACATCTAAATGGAGTTAATGTAGGATAGTCACAAGTGCTTCCTCCCCGAAAGAGAGGTTATCCCTTTCAAATGGAAGAGCTACAAAACCCTCATGGATATACCGACATTAAGGTAGATCGGGGTACGCAGTTAGAAATTCCCGATCGCTTTTTATTATATCAAATATTAAGCAAGACGGTGGCAAGAAGCCCTACAGGTGCTATCCCACCAATCTTAAGTCAGACCTATCTTATCCCCCAGCCAGCTTCATGGTCACACTGAAAACAGCCTTTTGGAGTTCCTTCAATTTACACGAAGCCGTTCCCCTCTCCTTTCCAGTCTCGCAGCTTCTCGTCTCGCTACTTACTCCCTCTTCGAGTAACCCTGGACTGATTTCACTCTTTGACTCGACTGTAACAAAGATTAATGAGACTTAACTCCTTTCCTTGTGCAGTTATTGCATTAAGGAAGTCAAGACGAAAGAGAAAACCTGAACCGAAACCGACACCCTTTGACTATTTATTCTTGAACAGTAAACAAAGACTCTGATCCTTCCCTTCGCTACTGAACCTGATTTCACTCTTAAGGACCATTAATTAATTAATTCTATCCTATATGACTGTAAAACCTCGTAATAGGTTTTTCCCTAACAGCTTCAGCTTCAAGCTAATAAATTCTATCCCCATATAACTGTAAAACCTCGTCAGAGGTTTTTCCCTAACAGCAGCATAGGAAAGCAAAGAAATTCTATCCAACATAGGGGTAAAACATTAAAAGAGCTTTTTCCCTCGGTAAAGCTGCTGAAAGAAAATAAATTCTATCCTATATGACTGTAAAAGATCATTTTTTAGGTAATTAAGAAGGAACTGGCAGGCAGGAAGGAAAGAAAGAGAAGCGACTGAACCTTCCCCGGAACCGATATGACCTTCCCTTATTTATTGAGGTAAACTGTATTCTTCTTCTTTCACTCTTTTACTCTTCTGTAAGAAGGAATCATTCTTGATCTGATCCTTCACCTTCTTTCACTCTTGAACAAGGTAAAGCTCCTTCACGAACCAGATTGCCCTCTTCCTCTTTTACTCGGAGGTAAGAAAGTCAAGACGAAAGCGAAGCGAAAACAAGTACTCCTTCATTCCCTACTACTATTTACAGTCTTTGAAAGAAGGAAAGACGAAAGCGAAGCGAAAACAAGTACTCCTTCATTCCTTTCTCCCTATTAGTATTAGTTAGTCTCATTGCTTGCTGAGCGACTCTATCTTCTATCCTTACTCTTTTCATTTGAAGAAAGGTAAGACACACCAACCGAGTTGATTTTGACAGTGTTTGTTGAAAGAAGGAGGAGTAGTAAAGTCAAGCTACTAGACGAACCAAAGAAAGAGCTACTTCAGCTTAGCTTATTAATTCAATCCTGAGGAGCAACTACTTACTCTGTAACCTTATACTCAATGACTTTTACTGACAGTTAAGTAAATAAATGAAAAGAAATGATTGAAGAACTCTTGAACCTTCTAGGCAGGATGAGAAGAAGAATCAACCTTCACCCTTTTATTTTACTGATTGAACTGAACGAGGCTCGGGTGGAACTATTCTTGATCTGATCCTTTCTTTCCCTGAAAAGACAGTAAACGAAGAAAGACTGAACCTGAACCTAATTTCACTCATTCACCTTTGACTGATTTCACTCTTTTACTTACATGGGCTGGATGAGAAGAATCAGGTAAAGCGCTCCTATTTCATTCACTCTTGAACGGAAGGGAACTAGGTAAACTGGATGAGAAGAAGGTCAAGCTACTATTTCACTCTTGTACTCTCTAAACCCTATTCTATTCCCCTCTCTCCTATTTATTAATATTCTAGCTGACTGAACTCCTCTTTCACTATTCTATTGTATGAACCTAACCTGAGCGAGGTGTTACAGTGTGATAGAATGAAGGAGTTAGCAGCTTGCCTCAGCCGGCACACACCCTTTATCTATACAGTTGTTAAAAGACAAAGAAAGAAGATTAATTATCTCCTACCCTTTACTTAAGGTCTGTCTCTTCTACTCCAGCCTTGCCTTATCCTTTGTGACTTTCTTTCCTTAGCTTCTTTCTCTCTCCTTACCTTAACTAACAACTACTCTATTTCTACGTTGAAGGAGTACTATTCTATTCCTTTGACTGATGTAACTCCTTTTTCAGTCAGTAAGTAAGTGTTAGTATCCTAATCCTAATCCTATTTATTTATTTATTAATGATCCGGAACACCTAACTGTAAGACTGAACGAAAGAAACCTGACCTCTGTAACCTATTTCTTCTGGATCTGATCCTTGATTGCTTGCTTTCACTCTTTGACAAGTTAAGGTAGTAAATAGACAGGATTCTTTCTCTTTCTTCCCCTTACTTACTTAACCTAATGGGTCTCGCTCATTGCTTCCCTGCCTGCCACCGCACGCAACCTCTCTCTATTTCTTAGCTTGATTTCAGTGGGTAAATAGGTTGCTTACTTAATTAGACTTCTAACCCAACTCCCTACTTAACTTACTAATTCAGTGGAACCTATTCTCGTCGTCTTCTTTCTTTCTTTAGCCGGATTGCGGAGTCAAGTAAGTGTAGTTCTTTTCTTTAGTAAATGAATTAGCTACCAAATGAACCTATTCCTATTTGTTTACAGTCTTTGAAAGAAGGGAAAGCCTCAACAACTTCTTGTCCTCCTGACCCACTCATTCATACTCATTCTCCTTTTTCTCTGTAACCTATACTGAATTACTTACTTACTTACTGAAGAGGAAGTTCAGACTGAACTGATGTTATTCCCTGTACTGTTTCTTCTTTGTTTAACTGTCCGTAATGAATCTGAGCTCTTATCTTTTCTTTCTGCTTATTATCTAAGCCTTTTACTGATGGAACTACTCTTTCTCCTGAGCGTGCGGGAGGACCCTTTACTGTTTACTTATTCATGACCCGAACCGCGTAACCTATCAGTCTGCGGAACTACTAACTCTCTCTATCGTTCTACATTTATTGTTGAACAAGGAAGGGAAGGTGTAGTGTAAAGCTATAAGAAAGACTAAAGCAAGAGAAGATGAAGAAGCTCATTCCCCTATATGCTTTCTGATCCTGTTACAGTATTTGTAGTAAATAAAGGATATTCTATTCATTTGTTCCTTATGCATCCTTTACTGTCGAGTAAATCAAAGAAGAGGTAGTAAGTCAAGACTGAAGCAAGAGAAGATTAATGATCCCTTACTTCTTGTTCTAGTAAATGAATGGAAAGAAGGAACCTCGGCTTCGCACTCAATTACCTGTCTGTGGGTAAAGCAGCTGAGGGACTGAACCGGAAGTAAGTCAAGACTGCAGCAAGACAAGATTAACGATCCTTTGATTGAACTCGTCGTAAACTATCAGCAGCTTCTTTCCTTCAATCCTTCTTGAACTCCTGAACCGGAAAGAAGTCAAGAGGAAACTCCTATTGCTATTGATTCTTGATCCTTTATAGTGTTTGAAAGAAGAAAGCTAACCCTTTGAAAGAAGAAACCGTCACCCTTACTCTTTGACTCTCTTTCTATAGTGTTTGAAAGAGAATCAATCTGCCGTCACCCTTATTCTTCTATTCTATTTCTGCATTCTCCTGAACCTATGGATTCTTTCTTTCTTTGTCGAGTCAGTTAATTCAATCCGTCACCTAGTAAACCTGGTATCATTGGTTCTTTCTCCTCCTTAAGAGGACATATGTATGGTATGGCCAGTTGGGAATCTATTCTTTCACAGTAAACAAAGACTGAAGGAAAGCTGCATTAAACTCTGTAACTGTCAGACTCAACTCCTGATGAATGAGACGTAAAAGAAGGATCTGCTGCTGAACCTATTCCTGATTGTCTGCTGCTGAACGTATTCCTGATTGATTGACTGAACTTCACTCCTTTACTACTTACTCATTCTGCTTATACTTACTCTATGATATTCCCTGACCTATACTTGAACAGCTCTTTCTCTTTTCTTGCTTTCACTCTTTGACTGACTGCTAAAGTAGCTAATTCAGTTACTCGCCGACTGAAGGGTTGAACTAACTAACTATTTTACGGTCTCTGTTTCTTGTTCATTATATTATTCTTTTATAGGTAAATTCAGTGTATTGATTGTTGAGAGTTAGTCTTTCTTTCTTTCTCCTTACTTTACCGGTATTTTAGGCTTAATGTTAATGTAATAAGACTGATGGAAGGAAGTAACTCTTTTACTTCACCTTCTTTGTATGTAACTAAGCTGAGCGTAAGGTCAAGCTCCTGCCCCGTACGTAACCTATTCTATTTCTATTGATAAAGAAAGCTGCAGCTAATGAATTAACTAACTCTTTCACTTCCAACTCTGTCCGAGCATATTCTCTCCCTCCTGTCCTTTACTGAACTTCTATCTACTCTACTGCTAAACTCCTAATTCATATAATCTTTCACTCGTTAAGTAGTATTAGTCAGTAGTAGTTAGTCTTTCCCCTGCCCCTCGGTCTGTCAGCTTGGTTGGCTCCTGAAACTGATTGAAGTAATTAAATTACATTCATTGCCTGTACTATGTTGTACTTCTGCTCCTGATTGAAGTAAGTAACTGGTAGTTGTCTTTCTCCGTAACCTGTCTGTCCAACTCTTCTTGAACAAGTCCAATCCTTAACTACTTCTTTTTCCTTAGTTAGACTAAAGAACGTATTCGATACAAGATTCATTCTACTCCTGATTGAAGGAGGTGTAAAGCAGCTTCTTCTCTTTACGATTCGTCTCTTTCTCAGATCCTAAACTACTACATGATCCTGACCTACTACTGTTTATGATCCTATACTACTGAACGCACTTCTCTTCTTGCTTGCTTGCTGGGTTGGAAGGACCAAGTAAAGACGAAAGAGAAAGCTAGCTAGCTACTGAACTTCACTTCCAACTCTTACACTTACTACTGCCTATACTGGAAGAACTTACTACTGACTACTTACACTTCTTCCCTCTCCCTACTGTACTGACATTACACTTCCAACAGTCTACTCATTAAGCTCTATTCATTCCCTGACGTGAACCTATGTATGTTACTACTGTACTTCCTTCCTTGCAATCCTCTAAGTAACCTTACTTAACCTGACGAGCAAGAGAACAACACATTTACATTACGGAAGGGTAAAGCCCTAGCTAGTCATGAAAGAACAACAACGTTTACATTACAGAAGGGTAAAGTCCTCTCTTCTCAAGAGAACAACAAAACAACAAGATTATTACATTAGAGGAAAGAAGGTAAAGCTCAAGCTCATTCACTTCTAGAGCACAACAACAACAAGATAAGATTATTACATTAGAGGAAGGGGAAAGAAGGGCAGGCAAGTCCTCTCTTATACTCGAATCTAAGTCACCTCTGGAGCAACCAAGACAACAACATTCGTTACATACGGGAAGGGGGCGGTAAGGCTTACCTGACGTAATGAGAAAGCAAGCTGCAGGCAAGCAACAACAATATATATATTCATTACAGGAAATCAGGGGTAAAGCTAATCATTACATTACAGGCGGGAAGGGGTAAAGCTAACCTCTCTAACGTCTCTAGCAAGACAACTACATTTACATTAAAGGCAGGAAGCAGTAAAGCTTACCTGACGTGACGAACAACTACATTAGTTTAACAGGAAGGTGGTAAAGCTTACCTGACGTCATGAACACAACAACTACATTAGTTTAACAGGAAGGTGGTAAAGCTTCCCTGACGTCTAACAACAACAACAATATTTACATTACGGAAGGGTAAAGCTTACCCCTAGTGACGAGAAAGACAAACAACAAGACAACATTCATTACATACAGAAAGCTAAGCTCACTCACTCACACCTATAGAGCAAGCAACCAACCAAGACAGACAACAACATGAATTACAGACAGAAAGGTAAACTCATGAACCTACAAACACTACAACAACAACATTCTTTACAGACAAACAAGGTAAAGCTTATCTCTTGTCTAACAACAAATAGAAATACAATAAAACAATATTGATATATCTTCCCGGACCACTTACTCTATTTCTTGATTGAAAAACAACTAAATATTGATGACTAAAATGACTAAATATTGCTGAATTAGAGTTCTCTGTCAGACTCTCTCTCCTGCTCCTGTTCAAGTGTTTTTTGAATCAAAGTAACTGCAAGAAACCTATAGTGTTTGTTTCAATCCTCAAGAGAAAGGCTTAAGCCAAGATGCGTGAACTAACTCTTTCCCCTTCCCCGTAACCAGATTTGATTGAATTAGTATTCTTTCTTTACCTTTAACTGTCAAAGGATTCCTTCCTTAAAGAAAGCTTGGTATTCGTTATTCTCTCTTCTCGGTCGGTCTGGCTGCTTCGCACCTTAGCTAAGGTTTTGTCTGTCCCCTGAACTACTTCTTTCACCGTCTTTCCTCTCCGGACGTAACCTATTTCTTGATAGATTAGGACTTAACTAACTACTCTCTCTAGACTGAACAACTCTTTCCTTTGTCCCTGATGGAACTGTAAGAGGGTCAAGCTCATGAACTACTGAACCTCTATTAGTGGAACCTCGTAAACAAGGCTTTAGCTATTCGAGAACAAGAGAAAGCTGTCTTCAGGTCTCTTTCTTTCTTTGCCTGCCCGTATTTGTGTTATTCTTCAATCCGTCAGCTCTACAGGAAGCTCTCATGGGTTCTTTCTACTTACACTGAAGAGGAAGTGAAGGTAAGCTCATTCATGATCCTATCCTTGAACAAGTCAACACTATACTCTTGGATTTCTTCTCCTTAACTCCTTACACCTGACCTGGAACCACTACAAGTGTCTTCGCTCGGATTCCTAGTTAGTTCACTCCTATACCTATCTTTTGCTTATTCCTTTACAGTATCAGACTAAAGGGAAAGAAAGAAGGAAGGATTAATCAGACTTGCTAGGAGAGCTACTTCCTCTCTCTCCTGATTGAACAAAGTAAAGAAAGACTACTTGATCTGCTCCTCTTGCCCACCTCTATACAACTACAACAAGGCTAACTACAACAAGGGTTGAACTCAGTATGTATTACCCGAGCTACTTCATTCAATCCTCAAGAAAGCTCTTACCTAACCCTACTACTTACTCATTCCGCTTATACTCTGTCTATCTATGATATTACCTTCTAGTATATTGTTACCCTTGGAGTATGTATTGTATCTTGTTACCTTGAGAGTATATTGTTACCTTTTGAGTATATTGAACAACAAAGACTGACTAAAGATTCATTATCTTCACCTTAAACCTAAAGAATCAGTGTAAAGACTAAAGCCAGAGAGTTTACTGTCTCATATTCAATACTTGCCCTATGCTTTCTTTACAGTCTTTGAAAGAAGGGAGACTAAAGCTTCATGAAACAGATTGAACTCCGTAACATAGAATAGGTGTTTTGAACTACTGAACCAACAAGTCAAGAAGAAAGAAGGAGGCAGACTGAAGAACCATTAATTCATTCCCCTTGTTCTTTCCTCGGTAGGTAAATAGAATAGAAAGAATAGTTTACGGCGGGAAGTAAGTAGGTGATACTTCAACTTCAAGTCAAGACTAAAGAAAGCCAGCCAGAGAGTTTACTGTCTTTGAAAGACTGACTGCTGAACCGACACCCTTTCTTTGACTATCCGAGTTGTAAGTAAATAAATAGGAATAAGAAAAGGAGCTGCATGAGAAGAACCTATACGGGAGGAAGAAAATGAAAGATGAATTCTCATTCACCTCTTCAACATTTCGACTACTACTTACTTGCCTTCCCTTTTACAGTTACAGCCGGTAAAAGATCAATACTCTGGATTCATTCTCTTCTCCTTTTCCTGATTTCAGGGTAAAGTGGCTGGCTTCGCTACTTGTCTTTCTTTCTCTTTTCTTTCACTCACTGTAAACACTCCTTCCTTCTCCTTATGAATTCTCCTTCACACCTTTCCAGTCTCACTCCTTCAAGCGCGTAAACCGAAATGGTGAGCGGGACTCTCCCAACTCGGCTTGGCTCCTATTAATGGGCTTCTCTCCTGAACCTGGGCTTCTCTCCTGAACCTGGGCTTCGCTCCCGGCAAAGAAATGAATCAGATTTGAGTAACCCTATGAACTACCCCAGAAGAATTGTTCGTTCGCTTCCTTCTTATCCATCTTGCATTTCTCTTTTCTTCTTTCACTCGGTAAATAGGTCTAATTCATTTACTGTTATGTCAAGGTTCCCCGGTTTCACTATCTCTTTTCTTTTACTGGGTAAAGCTGCTAATGACTGGACTCTCCTTTACAGTCTGCCATATTCTCTCCTCTCCCGATAGCTCGAAGTCAGCTTACAATGATTGATGTTGGTGTTCAGTGAGCTCTAAGCCTATGTATGGGTTTCACAAGCACTAAGTTTCAGTCTCAGTCAGTTCTTCCCCTTTCTTTGACTATATTCCCTGAATTCAGTGATTGTTCATTTCCTCTCCCTTCACAGTAAACTAAGACTCAACTCAAGACTCAACTGAACAAGATGCATAATCCTTTCTTTCACTCTTGAACATAGGAGGCTGGATGAGATTGAACTCTTTCCTTTCACACTAGGTAAAGCATATGAAGTAGCTCTCTTTTCTTGACCCTATGCCTATGGATTCTTTCTTTTCTCCTGTCTTCACCTTTTCCTGATTGATTCAATTCATTCGTTTTCTTTTCTTGAACTGTAAACTCATGAACCGGATTGGATTTCACTCTTTCACTAGGTAAAGCAGCTGGCTGAGATTCCCTTATTTTATTGTATTGGTCTCACAAGCAGCACTAAGTTTAAGTCAGTTATTATATTAGCCCAGATAAAGAAGAAGAGAAGATGATCGTAACCCTGCATTGGACTTCAAAGACTCTTTTCCTCGACAGTAAGAAAGATTAATTCTTGAACTTCTCTTTAACTTATCTTTCTCCTTTCTTTCACTCTCCTGTAAAGACTCAAGCAAGCAAGAAGGATGAATGAGACTAACCCCTTGTTCCGTTAGTGTTCGTTATTATCAGTGATTGTGAACCTCTGCCTGATTTCACTCTTTCCGTCGGTAATCGGTAATAGGTGTTCTTTCCTCCTTTCTTTCTTCACTCTCCTGCCTGGCCCTGTAAGAAAGACTCATTCTCCTATTTATTCTTTCTGTAGGTCCTTTGCTCCTTCCCCTTCCTGAACTGTCAAAGAGAAAGCCAAAAGAAAAGATTCATTCTCTTCTCCTTCAGCTCTCCAACTATCAGTCTGCTTCGCTCCTTCTTGATTTTATTGTATTGGTCGAGTTGCTCCGCTCCTTTTCCTTCTTTCACTCTTTTACTCGGGAAAGCTATTTGAATGAAGAACCTGAACCGTAACCTGATTGAACTCCTTTTCCTCTGCCTGAACTGTCAAAGAGAAAGAACTACTCTACTCAGAGGCATTCTCCTTTTCTTTCTTTCTGGCTGGGGACTGGACTAGCTTCTCTTCTCAAGTGGGTTCATTAGCTAATTAATGGACTCCCTCTCCCCCTATCGGTTATCGGTCTCGTTGCTTCCTTCGCTCCTCTTCTTTTCTTTTCTTTATTCTTTTCCTCGGTAACCTCCTGAACTCAATCACCTGGGCTGGGCTCGGCTCCTTCCTTGGGCTCTAAACAGCTTGGTTGTTTGGTTCTTTCCTCTTCCTTCTTAACTTGCTCCGGCCGTACGTAACCTCTTCTTGTCTTGACTTTATTCCCTTGCTTTCTTTCTTGAACTGGGTAAACGCATTAACCTGTCTGGTCTGTCGGTTTGTTTCCCAATTCTATTGCCTGAGCTACTGTCCCTGATTGAACTGGGTAAAGCAGTTGGCTGAGAAGAAGGGAGTAAGTAGGTTGAGTAAGCAAAAGGAGACTCAGCAAGAATGATCCTTCTCTCCTGCCCCTTGGCTTCGTCCCTTTCCTATTAATGTCATTATCCTGAACCGTAACCTGACGAAAAGAGAGAGCTGCATTCTGCTTTCTTTACAGTTCTAGAATAAGAGTGCCGGAACCTCACTCCTCTCGGTCTCACAGCTTCGTTCGCTCCTTCAGCTTTTCCTGTATTCATTCCCTGAACTACTTCCCCGTAACCTAGTTATTCTGATTCTTCTCTTGCTGCTTGCTTATGAATCAAGTGTTTCAAGTCAATACTCCTTCCTTATTCATGAGACGGAACTACTTTACTACTTTACGGAACCTATTTCTTCTTTCTCCTTGCCTGATTTCCGGAGGTAAACTGTAGGATGATTCTGGAACTCCTTTACTCTCTCTCCTGTAAGAAAGATTAATGAGACTGAGTTTACTGTGAAGGACTATTACTGATTAACCGTAACCTGATTGAACTCTGACGTACCATTTATTAAGAAATGTTATCCTCTGTCTATTTTGCGGGTTATTTATGAGGGTTTCACTATTCATTCTCCTTAACTCCTTGATTGCTTGCTGTTCAGGACTATTACTTCTTCACCTTCACTCCTTTTATTCACTGTAACCGAAGAAAGGCGAAACAAGACTGAGAGTTCACTCCTGAAACTTGTCTCTCTTCTTTAACTCTTTTACTGGGTAAAGCGCTATTTGACGAACCTGAACGGGACCCTTCTCTTCTGGAACTCCCCTTTTCCTCTCCAACTGGGGTTGAACTATCTATGTCTTCTCTCCCCTTCCCCGTAACCAGATTTGACTCGGTAAAGCGGCTAAGTAAGCTAATGTCCTTCCTCTCTCTCCTATAAGATTCATTCGACTGAGCAGGAAGTCAAGACTGCTTATTCCTGAACCTTACCCTGATTGAACGAGGTAATTCAGAGGGAACTAGGTCTGTTCTCTTTGCTCCTTCCCGTTCACTGAACCGATATTGCCTGCCTTGCCTGTCTCTTCTTTCCCAGTAAATAAGGTCTGTCTGTCTCTCTCACTGCTTCGGGCCTCTCTCTCCTTTGTCTCACAGCTTCCTGCTTGCTTCTCGCCTTTCCTCTTCCTTTTCAGCTATTTATTCTGGGTCTGTTCTCTTTTCTTTTCTTTCTCTTCTTTACCAGTAACCGAAGAAAGACTTAATCAAGAGTTGGAGAACTGTAACTCATTCACTCCTTCCTTCTTGACCTCGGTAAAGCAGCTTAGGATTGAATGTACTCTCTTGTAAACTCATGGAACCTGTCCCCACTTCCATTGCCTGTCCCGTCCCTTCAAACAGTCTGTCTGTCTTCGTCTTCGCTCCTGGACTATGACTTCTTTTACTCGATAAAGCTGCTGAGGATTCTATTCTTCTTGAACTCGGGTTGGTTGACCAATTGCATTGGCTGAACCTTTTCCTTCATTCAAAGACTCGGTCCGGTAACTAGGTTACATCTTCCGTCCTGTCCTTTCTTTCCGGTCTGTCTGTCTCTTCTTTCTCTCTTGCTTTCCTTACCCTGATGGAACTCTAAAGCAATTATGATCAGCTTTTCCGATATGACCTGACCTGATTGAACAGTAACCGAGGTAAATAGGTGAAGTAGCTCTTTTCTTTCACCTATGGATTGATTCTTTCACTTACAACTCCTGTCCCTGCCTAACTCCTTTCCCCCTGCCTAACTCCTCTCGGTCTCACTGCTACTCTACTGTTGAACTCCTCCTCTCTCTCCCTCTGCTTGCTGCCTATTTATTCTTTTTACTAGGTAAAGCCATCTGCTGCCTGCTGCTAATGAAATGAATGTACTCTCTCCTTTTAATTCTCCTGAAGAGGAAGTCAAGACTCAAGGGAACCCCTGCCTGCCCCTGACCCGATATGATATCATCTGAGCTACTGAACCGGATTGTGAACTGTAAACTCCTGAACTCGGATATTCAATCCTTTTCTTTCCTATTTCTTTTCTTTCACTCTTTCCAAGCAAGGTAAGGGGGCTGGGCTGGCTGAGAATCTCCTTTCCTTCTCCTTCCTATTGGTCTGGTCTGTCTGTCTCATTGCTGTGCTAGCTTTGCTTTGTTTTATCCCCTGATGTAACTCTCGGTAAAGCGTATTCAATGAATTTACTCTCTGAACCTATCTATGGATTCTTTTCTTTAACTAATCCTTCTACTCTCGCTACTTACTCCTATTATTAATGCATTATCCTGAACTCAATCACTTGACGAACTGTAACCAAAGACTGAAGATGAATGGGAGAGACTGAACTCCCAGATTGAACTCGGTCAAGCTCACTCACTTGTCTGTCCCTACTACTATTTATTCCTTCAAAGACAAGGTAAAGCAAAAGCATATGAAGTAGCTCTTTGATTGAACGAGGTAAACTTCCCTATACAAAGAATATTCTCGTAACCCTGCAGCCCTTCTTGAACAAGGTAAAAGCCAAAGAGAAAGGAAAGACTCTTCTCGCAGCTTCCCTACTCTTTATTCTTGAATGAGACAGACTGCTGAACTACTGAACTACTTCTGAACCTATTGATTCAAACACTCACTCGGTAAAGCATATGAAATTGATTCTCCTTAACTTCACTCCTCTCCTTTTCCTCTGGATTCCATTGCCTGCCCCTGACCGGATATTACCTGACTGACCTTGCCGAGCTAGCCTAGCTTTCTTTCTTCTTTGTTTTATTCCCTGCCTGATGGAACTATCAACGAGAGATACTCCTTTCCTTATTCATTCGACTCAACCTTTTACGATCCTATTAAAGAGGTCATTTCATTCAGAGGTAATTTAATAGGCTGGATGAGAAGAAGGTCAAGCTCCTGCACCGTAACCTATTCTATTGGTTGGTCTCACAAGGACTAAGTTTCAGTCTTTGCCCAGATAAAGAAGATTAGAGTATAACCCTGCAAAAGAAGATTAGAGTATAACCCTGCATTGGACTGATTTCACTCTGTTACTCTCCTCCCTCCTGTAAGAAAGACTCTCCCTGCCTGACCCGGACCCGGACTATGTTAGGTTACCTTATTCATTCTCTCTCTATGTTACTTACGTTACCTTATTCATTCATTCTCTCTCTCCTTCCCCGTACGTAACCTGATTTTCTTTTCTTGCTTGCTTTCACTCCTTTCCTTAACCTGATGTAACTCCTCCCTCTGTCTGCTGCCTTGCCTACTTACTCATTCCCTTCTGATTGATTGAAGAAGGTCTGTCTCTCTCATTGCTGCCTCTCCCTTCAAAGACTGGGTAAAGGGTCTGTCTGTCTTGTCTGTCTTGTCTGGCTTCTCTGCTCCTGACTACTCTATTTCTTCTTTGTTCTTCTCTTGCTGGATCCTTGATTGAACTCATTTACTACTCTCCCTGCCTGAACACCTATGGATGTATTCTTTCTCCTTGCCCTGAACCTTGGCTTCTCTTTCTTCTCCTTTCTTGACCTGTAAACTAAGCCGAAAGAGAGTGACGGAACGGAACTCATTCACTTGTTCACCTCTCCCTATTAAAGAGGTCATTTCCCGAGGTAAAGCCAAGCCGCTGCAGCTAATTCATGTCCTCTCCTGTAAACAAGGGAAAGAAAGCCGAAACACTCCTTTATTCATTCGAGTTTAACAGGACTATGACTGATTAACCTGAACCTTCCCGAACTCATTCATTCGCCTACCTTACCTATTCTTTCTGGTCTCATTGCTTTGCTCCTTGCTTGCCCTGCCCTATTTCTATTTATTCAATCAAAGACTCTTTCACACTCACTGTGTAACCTCAATCAATCACTACTGACCCTTCAGCCAGCTTCCGATTCATTCTCCTTACCTTAACTACTGAACCTGCCTCTCTCTGCCCTGACCCTCTATGACCTGATTTGACAAAGAAAAAGAGAAATACTCCTCCCTCTTCTCGTGGAGCTGCTTGCTTGCTTGCTTTGCTTGCTTCGCCCCTCTCTTCTCTCTCTCCAACTCGTTAAAGTGGCTTGCTTGGCCCCTTTCTTTTCCTCTCCTGCCTGTAACTGTAAGAAAGATGCATTCTCTGCTGCCTGCCTGCCTTCTTTGACTGCTCTCCCTATGTATTCTTCTAATGGACTTGACTGGACTCTCTTGTAACCTCATTCCCCTTTCCCCTTTCTTTGACTTCCTGATTTCACTCTTTGCTTGCCTTGGCTCGTTCTCGCATATTCTCTTCATTATCAAGAACTCCGTAACCTTTCTGACGAAAAGAGAGAGCAGCATGCCATTCATTTATTCTCCTTGCACTCTGTACGTAACCTAACCTATCCTAATAGCCTTTCTTTCTTTTCTTTACTTTACTGTTCGAAAGCCTAAAGATGAAACTGAACGACCGGAACTCCTGCTCTTTCTCCTGCTCTTTCTCCTGCTCCTGAACTACTCTAACTCTACTCCTTTATCTTTCTTCCTTCTCCTTTACTGAAGGTAGAGTCAAGACGAAACTCAGGATTCCTTCACTACTGAACGATTGACTATCCTATCTGAGTTTACAGTCTTTGTTTGAAAGAGGGGAGACTCTCTACTCTCTCTCAAGCTCCTCCTGATTTCACTCTTTTACAAGGAAGGTGGTAAAGTGACGAACCTGACTTTGACTCCTCTCCCTATCGAGAGGCTTGGCTCCTTTTCTTTTCCTTTTCCTATTTCTCTCTTTCTTATTCTCAACTGAAAGGAAGATTAGCTCACTCCTTACTTAAAGGAAGATTAGCTCACTCCTTTTCCTGATTCCACTATTCAATCACTCTGTAACTCAATCCAATCACTACTCTCAATCCAATCACTACTTCCGGACCTCCCCGAGGTAAAAGAAAGGTGTTTGATGGAAGGAACTGTCCCCTCGCTCGGGTTGAACTACTCTACTCTTCTTGTTCTTTACCTGCTAGCTGTAACTGTAAACTGGCTGGGAAGGGGAATCTTAGCTAGCTCTGTCTCTGATCTTTCTCCTGCCTACCTGACTTCCTCTTACTCTTACTACTCTTACTGACTTAATTCTTGTTATTGTGTGAGTTATTATTCTATTCTTTAACTGTAAACAAGGGAAACTCTTTATTCCTTAAATCAGGGAAACTCCTTATTCCTTAAACAAGGGAAACTCTTTATTCCTTATTCTTTCTCCGAACCTATTGATTCTTTCCCTAGGTAAACTGATCATTAAGTCAAACAAACTCCTTATTCCTTATTCCTTCTGCTGACCTACTGAACCTATTGATTCTTTCCCGAGGTAAACTGATCATTAAGTCAAGTCAAACAAACTCCTTTCACACTATACGCTATTTATTACTTCCCTCTGAGTAAGACTCAACTAAAGATGAATTATATCCTTCCTTTACTGTTCGTTCTAGAATCAAGGAGTTAGCAGCAGCTTGCTTTGAAAGACTGAACTGAACCTGCGCCTGCCCGGCCCCTTTCTTGACTTTCTTTGACTCTATGACCTTCGGAGGGAAGTCAAGCTAACCTTTCTTTCTCTTCAGAGGAGAACAACAAAGGGTTGGACCTGGCCTGCCTACAACCAAAGCGTTAGAAGCCCTTAATTAAAGAGGCCTTTAGTCAATCTGGAGTGTTCCCTAGCTTGATTCTTTCTTTCTTTGCTTCCGTCGCTCAGTGCCCGCCCCTGACAAACTTTCTGTCTAACTGTCTAGATCTCTTGCTCGGTGTGCTCCTTACTCGTTTAGCTCGGCAAGCAAGTAAGTAATTTAGTTTAGCCTCAGCCTTTCCTTTCTCAGCTAGGTGACCTGAGCTTGGGGATTTTGTTTAGTTAGTAAGGGAGTAGGGAGGAGTCAAAGGGTGGGAATAGATTGTAGTGAATTGTGGGAGTTTCTAAGGAAAGAAAGCTATCTTCTCAAAGTCAAATCTGAAAAAGGATGGAGTTCCAGCAAAACCCTTTCTAAGGATGAGGACGGTAGTTCGGGAGTTCGCTCGAAAGAACTGGCGTACCAAGCTTTCGATCACTCTGTTAGATCCAAGGCACGTCTTCATCAAGCTCTCGAACAAAGAAGATATGCACCAAACAAAGAGAAGTTTTTGATTGAGGGATTGATGGTTTAGGGTTTTCTGCTGGAGCCATGATTTCCGTCTCCGCAATGGTGATCCAATGCATGCGCCTATGTTGGGTATCGCGACTCCATCTGCTGTCTTCTTCTTTGAGTTTCGCCTGTTTTCTATCGTCTCGACTTTCGGAATTGGCCTGACCCTTGAAGGTCCTACGAAGCTTGTCTCACGCCCCCCTCTCACAATAAAGCTAGGGTTTGTGTAGAAATCGGTCTTATCAAGGAAAACCTCCCAAATCGTGTTTTGATTGGATCGACTGTGTATGTATGGATCACTAGCAAGAAATCGTTGATTTTGGAATACCTAAGTTCTGCACGCATTGCACAAGGTCATGCCCGTCACGAATGCAAAGTGGCAAATAAGGAACCTGGTGTCAACCCGTCACCGAGAATGTCCTATGTTCCAAGAACCAATGCTACCCAGCCAGCACCTACCACTGAAGTTAGCCTTCGTGATTCAGATGTTGTGCTGACATGCAACCCATTGAAGATGGTCCTCGGGGCGAAGAGCTTGAACCAGATAACAATCCCCAAGCTTCTGTTCTTCAACAACCGGAGTATTTAGCTATTGGAAAATCGCCTTCGGTTAACCCCCTAATACCGGCGGTAGCTCTGCCTCATGGGGACAGCAGGAAGAGGAAAGAGTTTGAAGAAAGTTTGTTGATAATAATAATAAAGACCCCCTACGGATCATGCACTGGATCCATCCGGCCCGGAATCCAATGAACCGATGGTTAACCCTCTTTTTTTAGTGATTGCCATAGAGAGAGAAGTTCGCGCTTTTTCCTTAGAAGAAAGGTCCTCAAAGCCTCTTCATTCCAATGAGAATGATGAAGAATCCAATAGCTCCTGACCCACAATCATCGAGGAGAAAGATTTGAAACCGAAGCCTCCGAACAAGAAAGCACCTGGGTAAGAGCGCGACTACTAGGGCACAATCCAAACTTGGGGCTAAGGCCCACCCCACTAGATTTCCTAAATTTCCACAATTGCAATTGTTTGGAATGCAAGGGGCGTCAGCAATGGCCCCACGCGTAGGCGTCTCGACGATCTTGCTCGGACCGGGCTTGAGTCTTTGGTTGTCATCCTGGAACCAATGGTTAGAAGGGCAAACTATGTATCAAAATAAATAGAAGCGGAGATTGCGTATGGATGAATGTCGAACATCTCGCTCTCTTGCAGACCCACCCTGCCTCTTGGTCTTTTGGAGAGAAGATATCCTTGACCTGTCCATGATTGAAGCCAATGCCCAATTCATTTCTACCAATGCATCAAATCTGAACTCAAGCCCCTTACGTAAGTTAACAAAGTCTGGGAGATTTCTCTTTACACAAAAGCTGCTAGCAAGGGTTCCAAACCTTAAGTGACTTAGTCAGTCAGTCCATTCGCCGGTATGGCGAAGCAAGGAAAGCGGCTAGAAAGACAAAGAGAAAATGAGAACTAGCCTTAACATAACAGGCGCGGGAGAGTCACAAGGTTCGTTCATTAGTAAGTTGTCGAAAGGTATTTAGTAGCCCTTTCATTTTCTTTAATAGAATGGGTAAGCCGGGTCAAGCAATTTTTCTATTAGCGGTGATAGCCTGTTTAGATTTCTCTCAGTTAAGATAGGTAAAGTGAAAGACTCTTTCGGGTGTCAGACCTAGCCTTGGGAGTCGAAATAGAAAACAACTGATTTTCCTGGAAGCGCTAGTGAAAATGAAGGAAGAAAGACTTGTTGGGAGAGAAAGATGCTATATCAAAGGTGTCAAGCCTGACTTTGTTGAATTGAAGAGGTCCACCTCACCCCTTCCCCACTAACTCCTGCTGGAATGAGTGTGCCTCGAAGGATTTCTACGCTTTCCGAAAAGAATCTCTCTAATCATCCGGAGGAAAATGAGCTTCCACAATG
>NW_019272056.1:40000-97500 GCF_002738345.1 Cucurbita maxima
AAACTGGTCAAGGTAAGAGTTTGAGTTATCCATTGTTGTGGGGAACAAGACCAGAATGAGGACGATATTCATTGATCAGTTACTCTTTGTGTACGTTATGGAGTCTCCACGTTGAAAGCTCTTTCAAATAGCATGAGCGTTGAAAGTCTGAAATTAGACGTTAGCGTTAGATTCTTTTTTTGACTTCTTTCTTTGAAAGAGGAATGCATGGAATGAAGAAAAGAAGAGAGGAGGAAAGTGATTCACTGGTGGAGTTTGTCTCTTGAAAATGGTTTTCTTTCTCTCTTTAAGGTCTTTTTCTCGATTTTCTTTCATGGTATCCGAGCCAACAAGAGAATTAGGGTGCTGAAACAATACAATAACTCAAAACCAGCTTGCTTAGAGAATCAAAGGGTTCCTGTCTGCTTTTTCTTTTTTTCTTTTATGTTTTTATCGAAATGAAATGGAAACTCTTTTGTGCCCTATACCCCAACAATTTCTTTGGTAGATCCTAACACTCATTATGTACACAATGAGGATCACAATCATTGATTTTGGGTACCAAGCTATCAACTCAATATATTTACAAAAAAGCCTTCCTTCGATGTAGTGATGCAATTTTGATACATAATCAATCCTATTTGTTTTTCTTTCTTATTAAAATGAATCGAATCCTATCTTTATATATATCCTTTGAATTACTCAACTATATCCTATGAATTTCATTTCGCACCGGAAACTATTCTAGGAGAAGTTCGAATCCGTTTCGTTCGGATATGGATCGGTCTTGGTTTGACATGGTTTACGCGTTACTGGTTCCCGGAAGAGTTAATATCTCCATTAGCTAAACCCTTTCTTACCCTGCCTTTGGACTCGTATTTAGTTTCTACACAATCAACGGAGGCCTTCCCTACATATCTTGCAATGTCTTCAATAGCATGCTCTTACTTCGTCTTTCCCTTAATAAGTCATCAAATTTGGTGCTTTTTGATCCCCAGTTGCTATGGAGAACAAAGGACGAAATACAATCGATTCCTCTATTTAAGTGGTTCTCGCTTCTCCTTATTCCTGTTCCTAACTCTTCCCCGGGTAGTTCCCAATGTTTGGCACTTTCCATACTTCGTGGGTGCAACATCAACAAATTCGCTCATTCTCAAGTTACAACCTAAGATCTATGACCATATTATGTTAACTCTTCGTATTTCGTTCATTCTATCGGTATGCTCCCAGGTACCTGTAATTGTGATCTGTTTGCCAGAACTCAGGGGTCTTTCTGTGGAAACCTTCACGAACAATCGTCGTTTTTTGATGGTTTTTCCGCTTTTCACAGCAGCTCTTTCCACACCTCCGGATATCTGGTGCCAAATTGTCGCCCGTTTCCTTATTTCTTTGATAATCGAGTTGGCTATCTTTGTGGCATCGATTGTACAAGTTCGTGAAGAGGGCTGGACGAGTGGAATGAGGGAAAGCGGCTCGATCGACAAATAAAGAAGAGGGGAACCCCTAGAACCTGGCAAAGTCACTATCAATGAATTCCCGAGCAATTCTCAACACCAACATATGCGATTCATTCCCCTAAAGATTCTAACACACAGAGGACTCCTTACCTTAGGAGCGGGATAAGTGAGACAGCCCCGCGCCGGTGAAGAACGCAAGCAAAGCAGGAGCTCGGGCATTGTTATATTCCATCAAGAGAAAGGAGGCAGACTGGTAAGAAGGCCGGGGGAGCGAACCGAAAAGCTCAGCTTTGCGGAACGGACCAATCTTCCGTACCCTTACTCTCTCTCTATAAAAAAAGCCTGCGGGAAGCGCGAAGAGCTAAGCCACTAATGTCGTGGCGAAGGTTATACCTCAGAAAGTCAGCGAAGCTAAGGTTTCGTATGTCTTTTTATATCCTTTCGATCGAGCGACAACTGATAAGGAAGGCCTGCATTCCCCTTTTCAATCAGTCAGCGATAGGGAGGAGAGAGAGAAGGTTGCAGAAGTGCTTCTAGATCTCATGGAATAAGGCTGAATTTTGAACTCAACTTTACTGCTTTCCATAGAAAACAAAGAATTGTGGAGATGAAATCCTGATTACATTACCGCAGGCAAAAATTGGATTTAGAAGAGCAAGAGAAAAGAAGCGTTGAGATAATATACATACTTTCTTCATCTACTGATACTGAAAAAGGGGGCTGATCACCTTCAGAGATTTTGAGGCAGAATTGGCATACAGAATTCTTATCGTGAGGATTGAGCTGGCAAAAGAGATTCTCCTCCTTTTTGGGGCTGGAAGATAATCTTTCTCTTAGTTGTCCATAGCCAAAAAACAGAAAAAACACAAGAAGTATGATGAAGCCAAATGCTCTTGGATGGGCAGTTGAATAAATAGGGAGAGAAAGACTTTTTTATCCTTCTTCATGTAGTCTATCACTTTGAGATCATGAGAACCTTGTGAATTGATAGAAATGAAATTATGGCATGCATCTCTGAGGAGAGTGGCACGGCCAAACATCATCCCAGAAGCGAATCAGTTTACCATTGCGCAACCAAAGTCTAGCCCAAGTTCTGCCGGAAAGTCTCTCTGTACCAAATAATACCTTTATGCAGGATATTTTAGAGGTGGGTTGGGCAATCCATTTTTGCCATTGGAGAGGTACTTAGCAGCCAAATATGAACACCATGGCTTTTAATGCAAATTCATTCAAAGATATCGAGATCAATGCAATTTCCTCTTATCATCACATAAAGATGAACTTTAAAGGAGTAGGGAAGTCGTCCCCTCTGGAAATTCAGATTATGGTGGGGTCATCAGAGATGGCTATGGTGCTGTCATGTGGAATTGAAGAGGTCTACTCTAGGGATCAAAGATGCAACCTTTGCGGAAGCAGAAACTCTCATGGCCTTTTGTCCCACCCAACTATTTATTCTTTTCAAGCTAACTTGGGTGTTAGGCTGCAGTCTTGTAGTCAGTGGATGGGAGGTCTTCCATTCCATCAGAGATTTCCATTTCACTCTCCCACTTATCATCTCTCTGTGGCACTTGTTCCCTCTTCAACTCAGCCAGCGCCTTTATAGGCATTTTGATTGAGAATGCTTAAGGTCCCTTTGTTTTTGTTTTGAAATCCCCGAGCTCTCACAAATCGAATTTGAGTACCACGGGAAAAAGCTAGCTGGATAAACAAGACAGGGATCGCCCGCTCGGCAATGCTACCTTGGGGAGGATGTAAAGCTATTTAATAGAAGAATGGAAATATTCAAAAGCTTTTTCGATATATTCACACTATGGAAGAGTTGGTGAACATTGTTCTGACTCATAGCTCTAAGATGACTAGCATGAATGAGCCAGCTTCAACAAACACCACCGTTACTCTTAATCATAGACAGACTTGCACTGACCTCAACATCAAAGGATGAACCTGGTCTGTCTCATTAGCTTAACTCACTCCTAACCTCCCGTCACACTGCAAAGAACACATAATGAAAACTGCCTGGTAAGGTCTGTACAAGGGAACGAGAAAGGAGTTTGATAAAAAAGAGTTTGGGAATGTCCCGCTTAGTTAACTAACATCGAGTTTGGAGTCGGGGCAGCATGGATACGAGACGAGGGAAGTTTGGAATCATTGTGGTTTTCTATCTTCATCTTACCCAAAGTAATAGGAGAATAACCAAGGCCTTTCAGCGATTCGACGCGCCCCCCTAAGCTAGACGCTTCACCTACCTGACCTCAGAGAGAAAGAATAGAATGAGTTGCCCTAGCCCTAGTCTGACTAAGAGTTTGAATTGCTCTGTCTTCAAAAGGAAAGCGGACCCGCGCGAGTCTTCGATCTTGCATATATATCGAATATCTATCTCTATTATCTATAAACCTGGTCAACTGACGCCTGCATCACCACTACGTAAACGAAATTTCCTTAGTCCTTTTTCTGTGAAACAAAGCCAAGCCTTTTCCGCCCGCCTTCCATCCCGCGGTTCCCTGCTCCGTTTTTGATTAGCCCAGTCATGAACCACCCTGGTTGGAGCCATGGTCTACCCAGCAGTGCTTCATATCCTCCTTGCTCTTTGTCTAAGATTAGACTCAAGCTTTAGATTATAGGGATCCTTTTTCTTTAGTTTTTTTCTTTTGGCTAAGAAGCCCGTAGGTTGTGCGCCAGCCATAGGTAGCTTGAACTGTGATGGCCACAATGCTTAGCTATTGCCGATCCCCAAGACGTCTTTGGTTGAATCTTCACACCTGATCCACCGTCTGAACTTCCTACATTCACTATTTACTCCCGGAAATTGAAAGAGGAAAAGAGGAATTGTAACCTCCCGGTCTGCTGTAGTCAGCCTCACGGTGTGCCTGACTGGCGAGTCTGCCGTCTCCACGGCTTTCCCTTTTGCGTGCTGCTCCTCAAGCCTTCGAGTGCCGATCTTCGCTTGGGCCGGCTCCGAGGCTCTACCCTGGCTTTTCATTGGTTCCTCCCAACCTGCTCTTTTTTCTCATATCGCGCGCGCATCTTCAAGAGAGGGGCCGAGTACATAGACGAGGCGGTCCCGGGAATGAAAGCCCATTCCCTCGTGGGAACTCCTTTACATCGGTTGAAGAAAAAAGGTTCAATCTTGTTCAACCATAGCGTAGGCGAAACCTAGCAGCCCGCCCAGAGTTTGACCTTCTCCGGTCCTGGAAGGAAAAGAAAACCCACTGAACTTTCCTTCCCCCAGCGGGCAACAACACAGGGAGGAAGACGATCAGGATCTCACGTGTGGCAGCTGTTGGAACTAACTCAGAATCCAAGAGGTTACCTAAAGAAAAAGGAAACTCACCACTCACTGGTGAAAGAGGAGAAAAGAAAAGACAATTTCAGGCCCCGGGGCCGGAATGCGGTAGGGTCTTCAAGCCCCACGCTAGATTCTCGAGATTCATGGGCCGTCTCGCGAAGATCTTCGATCTTCACCTTCGCATCGACTTTCTCTTAGAGTCTCAACCACGCCTTCGCTATCGAAAGAATATAGCATAGCGATCGAATAGCTATCGCTACTTCGCGTATTATGAAAGCCGTATTCCCCGAAGGAAGGGGAAGGGGGCATGCTGCAAGAGCAGAGGTGAGTGGTAAGCCTAGGAGGCGTGCCCAAAGGGCAGCGGCAGCTGTGTGGTTACACGGCGCTAGATTGAGATAGGGGGGCGGGGACTTCGACTGCCTTGTATCAGGTCAAGATAAGGGAAGGGGTGGTAGGCTTAGTAGGGCTCGAACCTACAATATAACCGTTATGAGCGGTACGTTTCAACCAATTAAACTATAAGCCCCTACGGATGGATCTCTACATGCAATTCGCTCACTTCGGGAAGAGCAGACGGAAAGAGGAGGCCTTTGCTTTATTTGCTTCTTCCTCTGATGGAAAACTAAATGATTTGCTTGATAATAATAGATAGATATAGAATCTTAGATAGATATTATGAATTACAATAAGATCATTAAGCAAGCGGCCCTTTCGCGACTCAAACTGCCGGTACGCTTTCCGGCTCGGAACGACCGACTCAAACAAACGGGCGGGGGCTCTCCATTTTCTTGCAATGCCGGATGTTCGCCTTTAGTTAGAAGTAGAAGTAGATAGAGGGCGCCCTTTGCCCCACACTGAAGAAAAAGTACATAAGGGGGGGACTGACTTGTGAAAGTCAGGAGTGAGAAAGAAAAACTTGGTTACGGGAACCGAAGGTTAGGCCGATTTGAAGCTAGACCTAAAAAAGTTGATTCCTACCTCTTCCTCTCAATGTTGCCAATTCCAAAAAGACTCATCTAATAAAGACTCATCTAATAATGTACCCTTGTGCATAAAGTTGCCCAACTACTCTTTCTTCCTTCGACTGATTTAGCCACTTACGAATCCGTCGTATGAAGGAGAGCTTGCTTCGTGGCGGAGCATTTAGCAATGCCAGCAGCCTGGTGAGTGAGGGCTGGCTGTATGGGGACAGGTTAAGGCAGGGACCTCTGGGCTTGCTTCTCATGAGATTGGGTGAGGATTGAATATGCGAGACTGGAAAGAAGAGGGAATCAGAGAATATGCGAGACTGGAAAGAAGAGGGAATCAATCGGAAAGGGGCGAAGCTGTGAGACCGAGTTCAATCAAAGACCTATTCTATTCTATTTACCGAGTCAAAGAGTGAACAGAGTGAAAGAAGGAGAAGATCAAAGAAAGAATGAATAGTGAAACCCTTCCTTGTGAAAGAATAAAGAAAGAGAAAGAAAGAATGAATGAATCTTGCTTGAGTCTTTCCTTACAGTGAACTCGAATGAATATCAACACTTTCAGGTTCAGTAGTTCACTCTCATGAATCTTGAGTCTTTCCTTTCAACACTTTCAGGTTCAGGGTCAGGAGTTTACCGAGGTTACAGTGTTTGAATAAATAGGTAAAGTAGTGAAGGTCAGGTAATAAAGGGGCAGGAGCTTGACCTGATTCTCATCCTGCTGAATTACCTCTACTAAAAAATATCCCAAAAAATAGACAGAGGATAGCATTTTCGAATTAATGGTCCTAACACGAAAAAGGGTTCAATCAGTCCCATTTAGCCGATTTTGAACGAAAATACCGGGAAAATGGACGAAAATCAGGGATTTTGACCTCTTTAATAGGGATTTTATCCAAAAAAATAGACAGAGGATAGAATTTCTTAATTAATGGTCCTAACACGAAAAAGGGTTCAATCAGTCCCATTTAGCCGATTTTGAACGAAAATACCCCAAAAATACCGGGAAATCAGGTCAAATGAACGAAAATCAGGGCAAATGACCTCAAAAATAGGGATTTGATCCCAAAAAATAGACAGAGGATAGAATTTGATAATAAATGGTCTTTAAAGGCCTTTACTGTTCAAGAAGTAGGAGAACGAGGAGAAGGAGTGAAGGGGAAGGCGTTCCATCCGGTTCAGGTTCAGTAGCTAATGAATTGACTCTCCCGTAAAGTTCAGTAGCTCTTTGTTGAGTCTCCCTTCTTTCATTCATTTACTCGACTGTAAAAGGTCATAGGGGTTCAGGGGCGAAGCCACGAGACCTAGTGTTTGAGTTCAATCAGTCTAATGAATAAGGAGTTCAGTCTTAGTTTACGTTTACAGTTCCAGAAGGAAAAGGAGAATGAATAGGAGTAAGTAGCTCTCCTGTCCTGTTCCGGAGTAAGTAGCTCTCCTGTCCTGTTCCGGAGCTCTCCTGTCAAGCAGCTAACTCCTTCAATAAGGCAATGGAAGCCACTTTACCGACAGGTTCAGGAGCCGGAAGTAGCTCAGGGCTAGAAAGGCAAGGTCAGGGAATAGAGTATAAGTAGCTCGACTGTAAAGGATTGAATCTGAATTTCCTCTCCTGTAAAGCTATTTTGCAGCTAACTCCTGAATTTCTTCCTTCCGGTTCCTGTTCATTCTCTTCTTCTTATTCTTCTTTCATTCTCGTCAGGTGTCTGATTCTTCTTCTTTCATTCATTTAGCTTTACCTCGTTCAAGAGTGAAATCAGGATCATTCATCTTTAGTCTCCCTTCAAACAAAGACAGTAAACTCAGATAGTCTCGGGGATAGTCAAAGGGACAAGTTCAGTAGTGAAGGATCAAGAATCAATCAATAGGTGAAAGAAAGAAGGATTGAATATGCTCGAATGAATAAGTAAGGAGTCTTTCCTTCCTGTTCCGAATTACCTCGTTCAATCAGTCAAAGAAAGGGTGTCGGTTGAGTCTTGACTGACTGTTCAGTCTCATTCATCGAGAGTTGAGTCTTTCAAAGCTGCTAACTCCTTCATTTCTTCTTTAACTGCTAACTCCTGAATTTCTTCTTGTTTCGTCTCCCTATCACTGTAAAGTCTCATTCATCTTTCTTTCGTCTCCCTTCTTTCAAACACTGTAATATCGGTTCAGGTTCTTATCATCCAGCCGCTTTACCTCGTTCAATCAAAGAGATAGTGAAACCCTAGTTCAAGAATGAATAGGAGTTAAGTAAGGAGAATGAATCTTGCTTGAGTCTTGACTGACAGTGAACGAGAATGAATAAGGAGTGTTTCGTCTTGACTGACAGTGAACGAGAATGAATAAGGAGTGTTTACAGTCTCATTCTTGTTTCGTCTTGACTTCCTAACCTAATTACCTCGTGAAAGAATAAATGGGTTCTTTCTCATTCATCTCTTTGAATTTACTCTCCCTCTCCTGTAAAGTTCAGGTCATAGAGTCAAAGCAGCTAATTCATTTCCTTCCTGTTCTGTCTCATTAATCTTTCTTCTTCTTCTTCTTTTCTTCCTTTCTTTAACCTATTTATTTACCTTGTTCAATCTGGTTCGTTCAGTAGTTCTTTCTCATTCATCTTTCTTTCTTTCGTTTCGTCTTTCTCTTTTTCTTTCTATTTTAAGACAGGCCCGACCTTTTTATTTAGTCTTTAAAGGTAGGAAAAGATGTAAGAAGCTGCTGCAAATCTGTCTCAGTCTAAAGCTGCAAATAACCCTGGGGCAAGACCTTTTTTTCTATTCCCTAGGAAGTCAGGGCTTCACCAATTGAGAAATAGGATCCTCGGCTGATCTGTCTTATCTTTCGGCCGAAGGTTGTTTTTTGTCTTGTTTTAGAGTTTAATGGTCGGGTTTAGTAATGCCATCCCTTGCGCTAGACTGATTAGGCTGAAGCAAAGGGCGTGGTAAGAACTAAATAGAAGGATCAATCTTTTCACTCTCCCCTTCAGTCGGGAATTTACCTACTAGACTAGCCCTTCTATCGCTTCAAGATAAACATAAAAGCCAAACTACACTATAGGCAGGCATTTAATCACACTGCTACTTCGTCCGAGAGGGCAGTTTAAAACCTTGTTAGTTTCATTTCTTCCAATGCTTGCAACTCTGGGTAAGAATCAAAAATAGGATGCGCTGGTCTTTTTGCGGAACCTTCGCCATCTCAATCTTAGGATGCTTTTTAGCAGCTCTACCAAAGGTAATGAAACTTTAACACTAACTGCAAGCCCCGGGAGAATGCAGCTTGCTTCTAACTTCAGTCTGGTTACCTATTTCACCGGTTAGGATCGTAAGTCAATCTAATGACTATAATGACTAGCGCTCAACTGCTACTGAATCAACAATCTCCTCAACGGCTACTAGACCTGACCTTAACGCTTTCCTTTATCTTAAAATAGTAGGATTTCTAATAGTATCTAGTATAATAGTAGTATTTTGGCCAACGTCTTTGTTGTTGCCTTTATTCCCCGGCTTTCGGGTAAGAGATTTGTCGGATAAACTATCTAATTCCTCATAATTCTCTTCTAAAGCCAGTCAGTCTGATATTCTGATATTTACCTTGTGACTTAATAACTTGACTTTCCTTTCTAACATACCCTCCTGCTGTATAAAAATCTGACTTGCTGTTTTCAGCTCTTTTTCGGGCTTCTATCAAAAAAGAGGCACAGTCTGAGCTAGATAATGGATCATCTTTAATTAGACGTCATTTCATTCTTCCCAGACCTGCTGTAACTTAGAAAGAGAACTACCAGACTTCCAAGAGTTTTGGGGGTGACTAGATGCTTTCCTTGCTGCCTGATCTGTTGAAAGAGGGGAGCATGGATTTCGTCTAGGGACTGGGAACTGATTAATGGGCATCGTATCGAGAATAGCCTGAGGATCTTCTTACTCTCAATGGCCTTTCTTTCTTTCCTACCTTCTCTGATTCATCAGGGTAAACCAAGCGTAAAAAGCCGGCAATTACTTATACTTAGAATTCGTAAGCTAAAAGACCAGCAACTTAGTCAAATAGGGCGAAATCCTCAACTGACGGGTTAAGCTAGGGGACTTGGTACTTGGTATAGGCTGTCATAGCCCCTGATAATGGATCATCTTCCAATGCTAAATCAACTGTGAAAGAAAGATTTCCTCCATAAGGCATAAGGATAGTTTGAGCCTAAGCCTTTAGAGTGATTTGCTTTCATTAGTCACCTAGATAATCGATTTTGCTTTCTGAGCCTACAACAGATGAGATGAGGCTGCTTTATCCGGCTCAGGAGATTGCATGAATTAGTCAATGATTGAGGAATCAACACCTCACCTCTTTCATTATATGCTTGCTATTTCGGTTGAGGCAGATGACTTCGTGACAAAAGACCTTGATTCGAAACAGAAGGAAAAAGCAGCTATCCAGGCACACAAACGAAGGCTCCTCGCATTAATCTGATTTCTCAGTCTTTTCAATCAAATACAAATAGTTCCTCTGGCCTAGTCAATCCGTCTGACTGAAAATACCTTTGAATTTACCCTCCTATCTGTCTTGACTTCAGTCGATCCGTGAATGCCATATCTTAAGTACAGGATTTCTCTCATTCTATTGTTCTTGCTTACCGGGTCTTCCCCAAAACCAATTGATAGAGTTAACCCTTGGCCGAAAGCTAGGTCTTCTCATCCCGCCTAGTCCCCTAGATGAAGCGGGAGGAAGGAAAGAAGTCGATCTATTGCTCTTGTTGTTGCTTTCCCGTATGAAAGAATTACTAAGATGAAGTACAAAAGCCAGGAAAGAAGAAAGAAGAGTCGTTTACTCTTTCTCTTTTGGTTCAAAGCCTGAAGCACTAGTAATTAATCAGGCTTACGGGCGGCTGGTAATTCCTAAGTCTCATACCGACTTAATGCCTCTACAAGCAAGATAAGAAGCTGGGGAGATCTTTACTGCTGCAAGATCGGAATCGTAACTAAACAAAGGAGTGAAACAGTAGGAGAATCTGATTCTTTGGCATTTTTCCCTGATGTTCAATTCAATTACAGGAAGAGATGACCTCAGGCAGCTAAACTGGCTAGCCTTATTTCTATTTTGAATGGAAAAGCACACTTCTCTTATTTCTACTATTATCCTACCGCCCAGATACTGAGACTAATGGAAAACCCTATACATACTTACTAGCCCCTAAAAAAAGACTACACAGAAAAGAGGTATCGACCTCCGATGAACCCTTAACTGAGGAAAGCAAGCGTAAGAAAGAAGAAAAGAACCCTTGGCCTAAAGTCCGGGAAAAAGCTAGCATGATTGTAGCAATCCCCGAAGCAAGGAAATCAGTCTGAGTGCCTTCCTTTATTCCCCAGAGAACTAGTCCTCGAACTATAGACAAGAAAGAGCATCCATCACGAACTCGAAAGAGCTAGCCTGAGCATCCTACTATTGAGATTTATAGGCTTTAAAGCCAGTCAAAAAGCAAGCAGCAAGCAACCTAGTTTGATTGACTTACGAAGGCAGAGAAAAACAACTCATGGAATGAGTCATTCAAGCTGTCTAAGCTGTAGGATCAAGCTTTCTTTCAAACCCTCTGTTCACGTCCGTTGGTCTATAATTGATATCGAGAGATTCTTTTAGTGGGTCCCATAGACCTTTAGTCTTTATGGACTTCCTAAAGCTATAGAATCCCGCCCGTAAGATATAGAATGAAGTATGGGACTACCTATTTGCAATCCCTGCTGGAGACATAGAAGCAGGATCAAATCAGTCATTATCTTTCTATTTCAGTACTTTTAGTTACTTTCCCGGAGAAAGAGAAAACGTCAGTCTGACTGACGAAATGCCTTAACTATTTCTCATTCAGTTTGGATGAGTGTTCTAAGAGCTAATTCATTTCAGTCTTTAACTCGCCCTTGAGGACAGCAAATCAGATCTGACTGTAGACAGAAAAGAACCTTTGATAACAAGTCTTTCTATTGACTTACAGGGGAAAGAAATTGCGTTGAAAGCAAAGATCAGGCAAATTCCCTGAACTAGGAAGGGGGGAAGACCTGCAAGCTAAGACCAAGAGAAGTTGTACCTCTCCTTATTCGACCTAAGAAGCCTGAAGCCTGACTTCGGAAGTTGCTGTTCTCACTTACTCCTCTATTTGACTCCATAAGCCCTAGATTCAGGGATTGAATTCTTATTCCTTCTAGGGGATTCTATGATCTTACTACAGGATCCAAGTGTAACTCCAAAGCCAGGAAATCCGTCATAGGCGAGTCAGAAGTAGCAGTCTTGGACGCATCTGCTCCGAAGGAGGAGTTTACTGCTTGAGGACTTAGTCAGCTTTTTACACCGACCTTTCCTTTGTGTACGAAAAGTACAGACTTCCGTCCTATGGATATTCTGAGCCGTAACTCAAAAAAAGAGTTTGGGACCGAACTTTTAACCGGAGTCATTAGATCAGGCTTCGATTCCTATTTATCTTGTTGTGCTTGAGGAAATTGAGAATCAAGCTAGTAGGAGTTAGCGCTAAGATCCAGACTAATTTCTTTATCAGTTACAGAAAGACCAGAGATAGGAAGTCTGAAAGTCAGAAAGAAAGCACTTCCTTACGGGAATACGAATGCATTGGAAGAAAGTAGGCCTGGAAGGCAGTAATCTGACTTCTCTTTTGTTACATGCCAGTACTTGAGAATAAGGAGCTTCCTTGTTCGTTTTCGTTTTATTTGGCTGAGCATTAAGCACTACGAAGTCAGAAGCAGCAGAGAACTCATTCGATATAGTAATTACCAAAGCCGCTGCCTAAGATGAAGTATGAAGTACTGAGTGAGAAAGAATGACTATTGATCTTGATCCCCGATGGTGAGATTCAAGTATAGTCAAAACCTCAGCGTCAATCTCATTTTCTTTGATTGGTCTTTCATCCTTGGTAAATAAAGCCAACCAGCGATTTAGAAAGTAGTCTTTCAATCGACCCGTAAAAGACTGAGAAAGGCCTATAGGACTCTATAGTTGGCAATTCTTTTCTTCCAATTACCTTGTAGTATCAAGCATTGGCAGAATGGCAAGGTAACTAAGGAAGTTGGAATGTCTTCAATTCATCTTTCCCCTCCTTCCTCAAAAGTTGTGAGTGCAGGCTTTACCCAGAGATAATGAATGTCTTTATTGATAGCCTTGGGAAGTATATTCAGTCCTGTCTTTCCTTCTTGGAAAGTCAGAGGAATGGTTAGGAAGTCTTAAAGACTAAACGAATTTACCGTACTTTCCTAAAAATGAGTAGGAAGATCAGCCCAGAGATTGATTTCATTACTAAACTCGGGTAATTCATTACTTCCTATTATACCTTTTCATCTCTTTCCCAGGAAGTCTTATAGTAAGATGAGATTCAAACTAAGTAGCTTGAGAAGTTAGTGTAGTAGTTTGAAAAGCTTGGTTGAATACAGGCCCCGTGCAGGATACAGAAAAGCTGCCATTCATTGAAGTGTAGAAGATCCTACATTCCCAAACCAGGGGATGAAATTACTAAACCTGCTGAATCTGATCTTGTAGGCCTGGAATATTACCTAGAAGGTAACTCAGGAATCAAGCAACTACTAAGGCTAAGCCCTGGGAACGAGAACAGATCTGGCAACAAGTCAGTCTATTCTAATCCCTGGGAACTGCCCATTGAATCTGAACCTTTCTCTCTGAACGGAATAGGGAAGTTTCCGTTTTGGAGGATGCTTGCAAGTTCTATGTTAGAGGTTAGAGCAAAAGCTAGTCCTGAGACAGAAGATTCAGTCATTCACATGTCTTAATAAAGCCAGAGCAGAGAAGGCAGACTTTTGTCTTTCCTAGTAAAGGGACTCTCTAGTTGCTGATGTTCAGTCTCGTCTTTCCCCTGCTGCTTCTGATAAGGCCTAAAAGGCGGTTAGTCAGATTTCATAGTTCTAGTAAATCAGTCATTAGATTCTGATTTAGTGTGTAGGCTGTACTTGACTATTTCTTTCTCATTATTTCTTTCTAAGGATTCTCACTATGAATACGAAAGAGGTTGCCCGCAAGTATCCGATTTCTTTCTCCGTAATACATTTGTTGTTAAGGAGTCAGAAGAAAAGAAAGATCAGGCAACCTCAGTCTCTTCCCGGAATTCATACCAGTCAGTATTGATTTCACTCGTCCCGGATACTCTTTTCTTTATTTCAATCAATGGTTCAGTCCTTGAGTTCCTTCGTTTCGTCTAGGCTGAAGTTGAAGTTAGAGCTAAGTTATAAGGAAATTAAGCTACTAAGGAAATTACCTCAGGCTGATCTTCCCCGTCCGTAAAGAAATAGAAGAAAGAGCTGTTTTCGGAGAATGAAGAGCTAGAAGTGCCTTCTTAGTCCGTTCCTTTAGCAGCGAACTGATCTTACGGATCTTCTCCCTTTCCATATGAAGTTATAAAAGGAAAAGCCTTGGCCTGCCCAAGATCAATCAATCTCGCTATTTCTTCCTCCTTTCCTGTCCCAATACGTAAGAAGCAATTTCAGCCTAACTCTTAGTCTAAAGTCATGGATTCTTATCCAGCCTATGATCTGACTATTCCTCAAAGGTTACTGAAAAAACGTAAGGAAAAACAAGACAAGAAAAGGCCCCTCGGACAAGGATCTCCTATGCCCTCTTAATCCATTCAAATACCCCGGGGAATGAATAACCTCAAAAAGCCTGTTAATCGCTTCACATTCAAAGGCCAGGGATGAACCTCTTTTCACCAGAATTAGGATGGCTTTTCATCGAAGAAGCTACTGATGACTGAATGCCTGATAATCGAATCCGTTTAGCTGGGCGGACTCTCTTTGCTGATAGTGAATAGCCCAGAAAAGCCAAAGAGCAGCCGGATGAAACTCTAAGTCTGAAGCAGGAAGTCAGTCTTGATATGATGATTGAGTAGAGCCTACAGCCTTATATTCCGGAAGGGATTCTCTTGTTACAAGCCCCGATCCTTGTCATGTGGCCAGCTTTGATACTGGAAAACATTACTTAGCCGCCTACTGAAAAAGCAGGTAAAGGCCTTAAAGCAAGTCGTATTGACTGACATGGCCTACTCAAAAATCACTAAAAAGACTACTTCCAATGTCCCGTTACGATTAACAGGACTAACGCAGACTCGAAAGAGCAATAGTGACAATTAGACTGCTGTAGAAAGTCGTAATGGCAGTCGCAAGCAATGATCTTTAATCCAGCCTAAATAAACAGACTAACTTCCTCATAATCTACCTTTCATTCTTCGAACTTCTTTCGCTCAGTCTTCCGGTTCAGAGGTAATAAGAAAGAGAGTTTGATTCAACTAGCTCCCCCGCAACTGATGAGTAGACTTTTCCATCTCTTGCTTTCAACTACCTTGACTAGATAATTGATTCTGGAGGGACTAGGAATCGAATAGGAGGAAATAGCCTGTAACTTCCTACTAGACTGATTAGGTTCAATCTTCTTTAGTCACCCAGAAATGAAGGCCAAAAGGCCCCAAGTCCTGGATTTCGAACTTCTTACTTATCTCAGGATCAAACTTATGGTAATTCAACAGCTACTTCGTCTTTGAGGGCTACTTCTGCGGGATATGATAAAAGACTGAAACTAGAAGAGAAGGGCAGAACGGATCCAATTCTATTCTACTGCTTTCAAAGCCTATTTATCTGTTAGTGGCCTACTCTGATAATATGATCTTTCCACTGAGGAATCAAAACAAAGAAAAGAATATATCACTTTAGACTGAGTTAGCCTAAGAGGAATCGAATCAAAGGGTTTTGACTGAATTTACGACTTTAGATGCATTAAGGGCAAAGACTTAATTATAATTAGACTTGCCTTATGGACTTCGTAGTGCTTTCCTGCTCAGTCTTCACTCTCCCCTTCACTTCATTAAATGGAAACCTCCACTCATTTTTTTCTTCTTCCTTACGTCCCTCTCAATCAAAGAGCCGGGGACCTTTCAATAGCAAATTCACTGAGCACGGCAAGACTACTTTCTAAATCGCAGGACTAACGTCTAAGTCTATCTCGAAGCTCCTACTTATCTTATGACTGACTTCTTGCCTCTACAGGATCTGTATCAGTAGGCTAAAGTAGAGACTTGACATCTTGAGTACCACTCAATCTTCATATGTCATATGTCAGTCCTTACTTGCTATCTCACAGAAAGGTCTTTTACGAAGACTATATGACTTGATTGCAACCAAAAGAGAAAGATGACTTGCTACTTGCTTAACCGATTTCTTGCTCTCAGGCCGCCTCTCAACAATTTGATTTGAAGCAGGCTACTTTCCTATCTTTCTAAATCCCAGGCCCTACCAGAATAGAGTAAGTCAGGGCTTTTTGCAAGGAATTAGTGAAAGGTCTTTAGTGACCCAAGGTTCTTTTATGTTGGGACTTAGGCTTTTCTCCCTTCCGCGCTTTAGGCCAATGGTAATTCAATGGTTACTTAGTCATCAACAGCTGCTACCTCACTAAGCTACCGGGCAGAGCCTACAGATCACTTAGCTGCTAAAAATGGATAAGATCAAAGAGTATCTTACCAGGGAAGAGAGCTGGACTCAATCTCAGTCTGAATTTTCGGAAAGTCAATGACATTTGTTTTCAAGACTTTACTAGCTTTCTACTTTCATACTTGACTACCTTAGCTGAATTAGGACGGGAAGTGTGACATACTTGAAATCGATAATTAATCCCTTCTAAGGCCAATCTTCCATATGATGACAGAAAAATGGGTCACGAAGGCTCTTTCCTTGAAACCTAGCTTTCCTAACTCTAACTACCAGACCTTTTGGTCAAGAGGCATTCTCTAACTGATCTATCAAATGCTCTTTCTTTAACAACTAAGAAATCAAGGGCAGGAACTGACAACTGACCTACTATATAGCTCTAACTTGAAGCTATCCTTGTGAAATGGAATCCCTAACTTCCCAAGGAGTGGAGAATATGAATATAGGATCCGATTGAGCTGCTAACTTGAACTTCCTCAATTCAACTGCCTCCCTTTTTCCTTTTTAGTATTAGTAAAAGAACAAGAGCTAGGGGTTTACTCTTTGACTCAATGAGTGGGAAAAAACGGGCACATTCTTCAAAAATACATGACTCTGGCTTCTATGTCTTCTCTTGCAGCTTATGACTGATTAATGAATGCTATAGTCATTCTGACTTCGTAGTGCTTATCCCCTTTAGACTTCGAACTTCCTTTCCTACCGGGGCTTTAAACGAGCAAGAAAGAAAGAAGACTAGGCCCTTGCATTAGACTTCCTTGTTGTCTACCTTTGGAGAGGAAGTATGGGCAAAAATGAGATTTCCGTCTCGTGGCTCTACGTCTCTCTGCCTTGCTTGCAGCTCATTCTCAATAGTTACGGCCTTGTCACTCAATCGAATGAGTTGTTATCTCTCCTCAGTCTTCTTTTTTCCTCCGAAGGACTTGATAGATTCTATGTTCTTTGTCTTTTTTTGCTTGAAACTCTCAAATCTGATGAAGCAAGAGAATGCAACAAAATAGAAAGATCAAGGATTCTCTAGTAAAGGGTTTTTCTTTCTGGAGAGAATCAAAGACTTGATAAGAGAGATTACTGAAGATATGGCTTATGGCGTCCCAGGCTGATTTTCTTTATTCTTAGTTACGGTTTTGGAAATAGGAGGAAGAGGTTGTAATTGTACGTGATTCAATGGGATTAGGTATATAATAGGCTTGAAGAGCCTGATAATGGAGATGATTCGATTTAAGGCATTGCCTCCGTCTTTTCAGGAGGGTAAATTGCCTGATCTTGGTTTTCTTCTTACTTGCTGCCTTATCTGATGAAGCTAGGGAATGCGCAATAATAGAAAGACTTTTTCTCAGGCTTCTCTTCTAACTTACTGGTAGGTTTGAAAGTCAATCTGAGGATATAGCTGTTTAAGGAAATGAAAGTATAGACCTGATTCCATCTTACTTGACTTCGTAATACTCTTGTTTTCGGTTTCCGAGTTAGACTGATTTCCAGATATCTTTGACTAGGAATTCCCTGTAACTTACCTTATCAAAGACTGCTGCTCAATCTAAGTACGGAATCGAAAGACTGATCTCTGGATATCTCACTCAATCCTACTACTTGCTTTCCAAAGTCATTCTCATTCTATGGAAGTCTAACTCAATAGTTCGAGTTCTCTTTCTAGTCACTCTTCTGTCTCAAGTCGGGGCTTGTATTGAAAGAGAAAGAATAAGTCATTCAACGGTCCTTGTGCTTTCCTAACTATATCGCCTTTCACTTCAACAGATCATGCGACATCAGAAGATACCTTTTCTTCAGTGTCAGAGTTCAGGGTTAAGAGGAGCGGGGAATAAGCGTGAATAGCCTACGGAGATGTTGATCAAGTTGATCAAGGAGAATCTGCCCTTGTTTTGGCTTTTAGTCATCAGTCTGTTCCCACCGGAGCTAGATAGGGAATAGAGAGGTTTCCATTTGGCATAAATCTTTGGCGAGCCCACAGCTCTCACGTAATTTCTACAGTGAAGTCAATAAAGAGACGAATGAACTCCAAAAAGAAAAGAGTCCTTGAGGTGAATCACAGGTCATTGGCAGTTCTTCCCCTTTCTTTTGGAAGTCAAGCCTAGCCTAGATAAGAGCAAGAGAGGGTAAAAGGATTAGGATCTTCTTACCTGAGATGGCCGCTTATCCTCTTCTAAAGTAACGGATTTGATGAAAGACTTTCTTACCGGTTAAGATACTACGGAAATAGCTCTTATCTTATGCCTTGCCTACACAGAGGAATGAGGAGCTTTTCTAACTCAATCATACTTGCAGCTCTCACGTCTAATTCAATAGAAAGAAAGATCTCTGGCTTGTTAAATAGAAAAAGGATGCTATAGCTTACAGCTAACCGCTTATGAAATCCTGAACTCAGGAATTGACTGAAGATATGGCTTACAGGTCGACTTTAGATCACGGAGGAGAAGATTCTATAGTCTCCCGGACTAGGGCAGAAGAAGAGATTAGGAGGCTGGGAAAGGACAGGTGAATAGAATCATTGGGATAAAGCAGTTCAGGCTATTGGCATTGAATCCCAGGGTATTGGAATTGAGAATGGAGAAAGAGGGAATTGTTAGTTCAGACTTCAGTCTGCCTTCTCTTTCTGAGGCTTGAGGAGCCTACTGATCTATTAGCTAATAATGTAGTTGATTCTAAGGCATTAGTCAGACTGACAGGCCACCGCTAGAATTCCATTCCATTTGATCTTAGCGGCTCTTCTCATTCGTCAAAGGCCTTTTGGGAAGCGATTAACAGGGCGTGGGGCCTTGATAAGTAAATACTGATACGATAGACCTTCAGGCACACTGACTAACTTACTAGAAGTATCTCAATCCAATGGACAATCCAATCCTGCTGACGTCTAAATCGAAATAGAAGTATGAATCTCAGGCTTTCCTACTAATTTAGCTTCCAGAAATTGTAAGAGAACGGATTCCAACGGGAGTGGGATGATAATAGAAGGGCATAGGCTCTTCCTACAATGCAGATTTCAGGGCTTTTGGAATAGAAGCCTAGGCGCGTCAGGAATGAAATCCAATACTTCTTTCACTCAATCCTCGACTTATTCCCGGAGAATTAGAGCTTGAAGAGCCTAAAGATCTGTTGATAATGGATAATCTGACCTTACCTTCTTTCCTAACTAAATAGAATGAATTACATCAGGCTTTATCCTAACTAGAAAGCCTGTCACTTCAACTGAACCTACTAATCGAACTGTCTTGTCTTTCTTACTGCGCCTTTGCTAGCTTGATAGATGCTTTAAGGTCGGTGTAAAGAGTGTTAATAGAATCAATTGGTCATGTCAACAAAGTCAACTACTTACATTTCTCCTGCAGTTTCACTATTTCTTCCTTCCTCCCGAAGATGAAATGGGACTAAGAAGTGATTCCAAGGGTTTCGGATGTGAGGAAGCTGTCAGAGCCTAAGGAGATGTTAGCAAAAGAGAATCTGACTCTTACTACTGAAACTCTACTCAAAATTCTCTTAAGCCGAAGTGTAAAACCGGAAAAATAGAACTATTTATCTGAAACTGATCTTCCAACCGAATTCCTTCTCTTTTTAGATGCATTAAGGGCGCATAAAAAGATAGAAGATCAGGCTGTTTTCGGGCTTTTCGGGCCCAGTATTAGAATATCAAGACTTGCTAGCGGTCTTCCAGTATCAGAGAAAGAAAAAGAATCTTACTGGCTGTCCTTGCTTTTTGAAGTGATTACCCGGGGTTGGGATCTGATTATCTTTTCCAAGAAATTCCTGATAAGGAAAGACTGACGCATCTCTTGCTTGAGGCTAACCACTAAGACAATCTTTCGCTGGAAGCGAACCGTTAGCTAGCTTAAGTCAGAGCTAATAGAAAGAAAGACGAATCTCCGAATCTGGCTAAATTAGGAATTGAATTTAGTCTTAGAAAGTGATCTGAAGCAGGAGTTGATTTCACGAACGCGTCAAGACTGATTGCTTTGTAGCTGGTCTCTCGGCTGTTGCATACAGCGCAGCCTGAGGAGAATCAAGCATACTAAACGAAATAGTCCGTTACTGCAGATACTGATTACTTAGCTTTCTCTATCTCACGAAATCAATCAAATCAATAATCAAGTTCTCTAGGAAAGGACGGGACCAGTTAGTGTTATTTGATGCTAGCAGGTCTCCTGCTTATCTTTTTCCTGACGTGTCAGTCTAAATACAAAATAGTAGTAGCTCGAGTTATTATTGCCGATCCTAGCTTAACAGAAGCAGGAGGTGAAACCGTCAAAACCAATCTGATGAGATATTGACGCTGCCTATAGCTGCTATCGGATTGATCTTCTGGGGATTGAGTCCGAAGGATATGATTACCTTAATAGGCTTAGCCTAAGTCTTTAGCATTTTCTTTCCCCGGTAACTACAAGTAGATCGAGAAATGATTTACTAGCTTTTGCTAAAAGATAGAAAGAAGAATCTTTTTCAAATCAGTCTTGAGACTCAGTACTGAAGTCATTCTATTCCTGATCCCGGGTAAGATATTCCTACACAAACAACAAACCTAACGAAAGCAAATTCGTCTTGGCCTGAACCTTTTCCTCGTGAAAGAAGAATAGTAGTCGTAGCCCAGGGTTTCGCTTTCGGCTTTGTTTACTGTTCCATCAGGTGAAGGAGAATGAAAATAGCTTTACCTCGTCTTTGAATAAAGAGGAAGGGAATACATATCGGTGAAGGATTTTTTGACTAATGAATAAGGTAAATAGGTAAAGGAGTTAAGTCTCATTCATGTTGATTCTTCTTCAGCCCTGAATTTCTTCTTGAACTGTAAACAAGGATAGATAGTCAAAGGGTTTCGGTTGAGTCTGCTTTTCTTTGCTTTGATTTACTCGACTCTAAAGTGAAGGTCAGGGAATATCGGAAAAATAGTCCTGGTTCCATCTGGTTCAGGATAATTCATCTTGTTTACCCTTCTTGCTTTCTCTTCGTTTACAGTGAATAAATAGGTGACTGAATAAGTAAGGTGGTAAATAGGTTCTGGTTCAGGGGCAGGGGCGAAGCCACGAGACCGATAGGGAGAGGAGCGAAGCAGACTGATAGTTTATGAGGGTCAGGAGTGATTGAGTTTACCGAGTTCAATCAGGTTCAGTAGTGATTGAGTTCAGTCTCTTGACTTCCGCATTACCTATAGCCCTCAAAATAGGGTAAAGCATCCATTTTATCCCAAAAAATAGGGAGAGGATAGAATAGAATTTGATAATTAATGGTACTTACAGTCGAATGAAGAAAGAAATAGGTTACGGAATAAGGAGTTGAGTCTTGACTTTCTTACCTCCGAGTAAAAGAGGAAGAGGGCAATCTGGTTCGTGAAGGAGCTTTACCTTGTTCAAGAGTGAAAGAAGGTGAAGGATCAGATCAAGAATGATTCCTTCTTACAGAAGAGTAAAAGAGTGAAAGAAGAAGAATACAGTTTACCTCAATAAATAAGGGAAGGTCATATCGGTTCCGGGGAAGGTTCAGTCGCTTCTCTTTCTTTCCTTCCTGCCTGCCAGTTCCTTCTTAATTACCTAAAAAATGATCTTTTACAGTCATATAGGATAGAATTTATTTTCTTTCAGCAGCTTTACCGAGGGAAAAAGCTCTTTTAATGTTTTACCCCTATGTTGGATAGAATTTCTTTGCTTTCCTATGCTGCTGTTAGGGAAAAACCTCTGACGAGGTTTTACAGTTATATGGGGATAGAATTTATTAGCTTGAAGCTGAAGCTGTTAGGGAAAAACCTATTACGAGGTTTTACAGTCATATAGGATAGAATTAATTAATTAATGGTCTTTACTGGAAAAAGAGTGAAATCTGGTTCATCAGTAATAGTCCTGTTCTGTTCTGTCTAATTCTTCTTGAGTTGAGTCTTTCCTTCATCTTTCATTTTCTTCTTCAATCAAACACAGTAAAGGTTCTTCATTCATTTACTAAAGGGTCAGGTTCAGGTGTAGGAGTTCACTCTCAGTCATCTTTCTTTCCTCTCCCTTTATTCTTTCACTGTAAAAAAGGATCGTTAATCTTTCTGTTTCTTCTTTCCTTCCTGTAAACTATTATAATTAATCTTTCATTTTCTTCTTCAATCAATTAGACTATGAAATACTGACATCTTATTCTTTTTTATTCTTTGACTGCTCCAGCTCCCAAAATGCATAGAGACTTTCGAGGGCCGGGTTGGTTGGTCCGGAAAGGCATGGGACTTTTTTGGCATCTCAATGTTTCCGATCATGAAAGATCGATCCCGAGAAAAGGCCAGGAAAAGCTCGCTCTATTGAAGGTCCATTTCTGGTAGTTCGTGCACCCATTTCAGGTATTTCTTGCACTAAGGCAGTCTCACAGTCAGCATGTGGTGCTGGTGCTGTCACCGCAAGGCGAGAAGAAGGCCGAAGAAGGAGGCGGGCTGGTCACCCTGAAAGGACATGTAAGGTCGGAACGATCGGTGCATTTACCAAGGTCTTTAGATCCGTTTTGACTCCCAACCCAAACAAGGTGGTTTGACTCCCAAGGTGGATGGAGAAGGAAAGGCTGTAGAGGCGGCTTTTGACCGATTTATCCAATGATCTATTTTTCTTTATTAAGTAAGCTTGTTTTGAAGTTGCCTTATATGCTTGCTATGTGTAATTGACTCGATGTCGATGTTTAGTCAAAGGTTAGGTCTTTCTAATCACTTCACTCCTCCTCCGGAGTAAGATAGAGATCTTGAGTTCACCTGTCAGTCGCTGTAGTTTGCTCTTCCTTATCTGAGATGCATGCTGTTTGGAGGAAGTCAACTTTCTTAATTAGGTAGGTTGTCCGTCCCGCAAGTGAGTTCTTCGACAGTAGAACTAGAAAGAAAACCGCCTTGATGATGAGTTTTCACCTTATTAGAATTATAGGATAAACCTTATGAGCCTGACACCTATCTTCCATCAAGCACGAAAGCAAGTCAGTCAAACAAAGCCCCAGGACAGGGGAAAGCAAGGAACTGATAGTCTGAAGGGTGAGTCTATATACGAGACGCTATTTCTTGATGAGATGAGGTCTAACATTCGATTGATATATGAGAAGGCATAGCAGCCTTTATGCCACTAGACCAGAAGGAAAGAAAAAAGGCTCACAGAGGCAGAGTTTCCAGGTTAACATAGACTACCTTCCCGCATTTCAGGGTCAGGAAGAAGAGAAGAGCACAAAGCAAAAGCAACTGAAGCAGGTTATACTGAGATGGTTTCAACTACGAAATCAATTAGTTTTTGACTCGGGGCATCAAGTCGTCTTTCTTATTTCTATGGTTAGAGATTTTCCGTATCAAAATCAAAGTAAGATCTCAATGGTCCCGACTTTCGACCTCTCGTTTACTGATGGATCGGGTAGCCCAGAGATGCTAGCTGCTAGGAAGAAGATCAAAGTTGACTTACTTGATGAAGAAGTTCAGAGAATAATGAAATACTGCACACTTATTCGTTTAGTAGATTCCCCGCTTTCCTTATCTTAACCGGAAGATAGATCGAAGAGTAGAATACGAACTATTAGGGTATATGACTGAGCTTCACTCCTTTAGTAGACTCCTCTCTCGCTGCTACTGAGCTAGATGCTGAGCTACCTCATTCTCTTCCTGTTGAGGAAAATCATCTCTTGGTTGTCCATCAGTTTCGTTTGAAACCCCTAGCTTCTTGACTTCTGCTTCTTCTGTTGATTTCCCAGTTTTGGTTGATTCTCTGGTATCTGGTCTTTCTTCTCTTTTCCACTTAGCTTAGGTAGGGGGAAAATCAAGAAGAAGGTAGGACGCTAACCTTGCATTCAGTAATGCTAAGAGTGGGAATTTGTCCTTCTAGCAATGTGCCCCTTCTTGTTTGACTTCCTTTGTCAACACACCTATCCAATAGGGTAGGGAAGGAATGAACCTTTGGGCGAGTTCTCCTACAAGACTGTGATGAAAGAGGTTTCCGTCGAGGGAAAGGACTGCTTAGTTGAGTATCTCAGCACCTCCGCTTGAAGAAGATTCCCTTGCAACTGAATCCACTGAGACATCTTACAAAAACTTTCATCTCAAACTATGACAAGACCTCACTCCTCTCCTTTACAGGAGAGCCGCTTTCGCTCCTACTCTAGCTACTACTTGATTTTATGCCCCTCGCCTTAGCTTCTCTTCCTTCACGCGATTTCAATAGTTAAGAAAATCACTATTTATGGGAGTTCTTCACTCAGAAGAATCAGACTCAGACTGAGCTTCATTGCCAATCCTGTGAGCATCTTCTTCGAACCTCGACTTTGAGTTCCTAGTCGCATCTTCGAACTCGGATTCGTTCCTTTTCTCAGATTCATTCCACTCCCCTTTCTCTTTTGCTTCTTCGGTTGATGAATGAGTTTCTGAACGAGCTCTTGTCCTCTAGGCATCACAAGATAGGATACTACTGTCTGTCCCCAATCAAGTCAAGTGGTCTTGGACAACCTATCCAAGTGCGAAGACTGGTTTGATATAGACTCTAATGTGGTCCTCGTTAATAGGCTTTTTTTACGGTACCTTGAGAAGTTCCTTTGACGATCTGAAGGTTCTTAAGCCAAGTTGATAGACTATCTCAGTAAGCATAATTAGACCGCGGAGTACACTCCTGAGGAGCTCAAGGCATAACTATGTTTTGGACTGGATCGCCCTCTGTTTTCAACGGCCAATCAAAGACAGCTTTTCCTCTATGGTAGGCCTAGCACGCAGAAGACGCTTCTTGTGAGCTTTCAATCTGACCCTTATTCATTTATTCTTTCAAAACCCACCCTTTCTTTCTTTGCCTTGACTCCCACATCAAATGCTGCTTGCGTGCTTACCCCCAAAGCCTTATAACTGCAGGCTTTACTACAGGCAAGTCCCAAGCAATTACTAAACTCCAAGCTACTCATGCCAAGCTGCTAACCAAACCAAGCTACTCAAATAGAACAAGGAGCTGTATAAGATCGGTATTTGAAAGCTCCCATCCAGGCTATATAACTCGGAAATCGGGATCGGGAAGAAGAGCATGCAGCCATGAGACTAGTTTCCCATTGTCCCGAAGTAGAATGGCTTGAGTTCCCACCTAAAGCGAGCTTGTCTGCGCATTTCATTCTTCTATCTTTCTTTTCAGTTGCTGTAACGGATTAAGCGTTAGAACGGGAGTTAGAACGCCCGAATGTCTCCTCTCATTGAGTAGCTGATACTACTGATTCAGTTGTTAAGGCAAATAGCCCATACAATCTATCCTGTTGGTCAATCCCACCTTGCGACCTTCATCCCCCTTCGAATGAACAAAGTCAACTACCCTAATGTCTCGTCAGCAGCATATCTATCTGACGCTGATTGATAGTGAAGGGCGGTAAGAAGCCCTATTCAAGCTCATTCTAGCGAACGATCCTTGCCTACTTCCTTTCCAACTACCTTACCTTAGCTCTCGGGAAGGGGGATTGATTGGTTGGATGTGCCTAAATAAGGCAAAACCTTCTAAAAGGCCCAGCATGAGGTATAATCTGAGCATGAATAAATGTGAACTAGTCAGAGTTCATGGATGGAAAGTGAGAAGCCATTCCTTGTATGGATTTGCATTCTAAGGGTCCGCACGGGGCCGGAAGAGAGGGTGAATCCCCAACTCGTTGTAAGGCTTAGTGGATCCGACTATGTAGGGGAAGTCTTACAAGACAGCCTAGAGCGATCAGGATGTATAGGGGACTCGTTAGGGAAAGAGCATCTTCGAAGCAGCATCGAATTCCATTGATTATGGATCACCTTCTTACTTAAACTGAAAGCTCTCAAGGGGAAAGAGTGCCCTCTCGGCTAAGGAGGAATGAACTCAAAGCCCCACTACGAATGTCCACGGGATAAAAAGGGGAACGCAAGACGGAGTCCCTCCAACGCCAGAGCAAAGGAATCGATTTCATCCCTCTCTACTAAAGCCAAGTCTGACTTCCGTCCCGTACGTGCCTTGCTGACTTTTGTCCTACTCGAGCTTCTCGCAATCGGAATAGGATAGGGTGTCAAAGGAGCAGGCAATTGCGGAGCCTTCTCTTGTTAGAAAGAAGAATCGGCATAAGGAAAGCGTAACCGTCAGTGCTGCTGGTACTCGTAAGTCAGCTGGCTACTAGGCAACTACCCCTTCGGTTACCCTCGCCCTATGGTTACCCGTTACTGCTCCTTCGGAGCCTCCCTCTACTAGTGGTTAGGAAGATGAAACGAAGGCACGGAGACTACTCCATTAATCAAAAATCAATGAATAGGCATCGCAGGCTTTAGATCGTCTCACTTGGAGGATTTGAAAGACTTACCCCTGGTTACCTTTGAGTATGCCTGAGATTCAGACCATAATACCCTTTCCTATTCTCGTTGACTCGGAAGCTGACTGTGAAGCGGACTTAGAGGCTAAGAGCAGACTTGCTTCCTTTACTAAGAAGAAGGAGGGGATCTTTTAGCTGGACATCATCTCATCTAGTGGTGGAGCGAGGGGAGCTTTCAAAGTAGCCATTGTTTAAGGGGGTAGGAGAGCGTAGAAAACGTCCTAGAAGCAGAGGGAAAGGAGAGCGGACAAGGCCTTTTTATGATGAAGGCGGGTCTTTGTCTTTCGATTAGCGTTGAGGTTAGGCCCCTAGCTTCAAAAGTGGGAGCTAAGCACTTGGCTAAATCATCATCTCCTTTCGCTGGTATGATTCCGTCTAAAGGAAAGGTTTTTCTACAAAACCAAGAAGGAAAGGATTGAATTCGGTTAGACCACCGGGGAAGGATCAATTCATTCATATCAGCTAATCCCAGCAGGGTCAGAAAACGCTTTCACTCGTTAAGCTAACTTTTCGTTACGCGGGGAGAGGTTTTCTTCTCGAAAAGAGCCTCAATCTTGTTTATTCGTATGTTATGTTGAGAAAACACCTGTCTTTGTTCCAGTCCAAGGGAAGCCTCCGGGCAAAGGGTGAATGAGATCTTCTATTTCTCCCCGATTTGTTCAAAGAAAAGGAATGAGAATGGGAGCTGAGAAAGAAGGGAAAAAAGAGAGGGTCCGAAGGAGGTGCTCCTAGAGCTAGTCGATTCTGAAGTTTATCCTATTGTTTTTGGGAATCCCAACGGGTCGCAGAGGCAAAAAAGAGTGCCTTCTAAAGACAGTAGAGAAAGCTTTTACCTTATACAGAATGCGATGCCACAAGGCAAGAAAGTTGCAAGGAGGCTTTGCTTTCAATCCGACTCGAATAGCATTGCTTCCCTCATTCACATCTTTCATCTAGAAGGGTAACTAGCGCCTACTTCTTATCCGGATTAGGTTGGTTGGTGTTCATGCCCCACCAGGTCGGTCCCTCTTTCTATGTTCTAATTGAAAGTACAGCCTCTCACATATAACCGTCTAAAAGGCGAGGTAATTTCTTATTGAAATGGAATGAATCAGAAAATCCACTGCATGAGAATTCTAAAAGGTTAAGTAAGGAGTGGCATCTGACCACAACATGCCGCGAAGGGGGAGGAGTAAATCAAAAGGAGTTCCATCTGACCGCCTGCCTTGTCTCTCCAAATACCAAGATCTGCCTGCCGTCAAACTCCTAGTGATAGGCCAGTGGACTCAAGTCATTTGTAGTCCCGGAAGATGAAGGCCCCTATCGTCATGATCAAAGAAGTTTCTATACACTCTAATCTCCCTCCGTAGCATATCACCCCTTGTTAGCATTCCATTCCCTGCCTTGACTTGACATCGAGATATCCGCTACACCCAACAAGGAAATCAAACCTCACTGGCGTGTGCGCCACTAACTCTTCCTCTTTTGATAAATAGAGGGGTTTCCCTTTTCATGAGTAGATCTTCCCGACCCCGTGCCTACCTTTACTCAATGCTCCTGAAGTCCGAAAATGAGACTGAGTGGAAAGGGGGAAGTGAAGTTACAGAAATGGTAGTCGTGGACTCGCAGTACTTCCTACTTTTGGTAATCCTTATTGTGATCTCTCACTCTGGGCTAAGATAGTCTCTTAAGTGCTAGCCGGGAGAACAAATAGCAATGAACCTTATCTACATATTCCCCTCCTACCAAGAATTACTAGAGCTCTCGAAAAGGGTACCGATAGGCGGATTGACGCATCTGAGCAGGCAGGGCGGTTTTTCCAGCAAGATAGGCCAGTGAGTTTCATTAAGGCAAAGGATGCAATAGCCTTAGGGGTGATGCTGGATCCTCCACAGGGTGACATCCGATCCAACCTAGTTGATATGCAAAGGCGATGGTCTGAAATTGAAGACAGAAAGATTTGAGAATACCAAACAGCGATCTTAACGCAAACAGTCGGTATAGATATCTGGAAGAGCATAATAGCCTAAAGTCCGATACTTTAGTAAAGAAGGAAGAAAAGCCTACAGGCGGCCATACTTCGGCTAATGGGGGTGGCGCCATATTTGAGAGAGGAGAAGACGTCTTCAGCAGACTTGGAAGAGGACTGCGAGCAAGGGCTCACTAATCAACCATAAAGCCTAAACCTGACTGACTCCTAGTAGGCCAATCACTGCCTTTTTAATGTGAATGGGATTCTGTAAAAGAAAGTCAGGGCGTATTCTCTAGCAGCAGCAGATTCTGTTCCTACAAAAGGAAAGAAATCCAAAACAAAAGGAGTCGGGCCTTTCCGGTCTTTGATAAAGAATTAATGTGAAATCAGTTCCTTCCCTTGAGGAGTTGGCTGGACTACACTCTGACTTAATTAGCGGATTTGTCTCAAAGAGGCTTTCGAGGCCTTGGCCTGCGTCTCTAAGACCGGATTTTGTTCATTTAAGGAGCGGGGACGCGAGGGCCTTCCAAAGGAATTAGGTTCAGTTGCCTACATGGCTACTTCTAGCAGCTCCCGGAATCGGACTAGCCTGAACTGCCAACCAACCTTGACTCTTTTTGCTTTTGCCTTATAAGGTTCAATTTTCCAACCTCGTAGACAGAATGAGAGACCGTCTTCAGGGCTAGCCTGACTCTGACTTTCGCTGGAAGACTGAAACTTCTCAAGTCAGTGACTACGGCCATACCTAAGTTTGTAGCTTTTTAAAGATCCCTCTCATGTGATTGAAAAGATGGAATGTCTTAAGCCTCAATTTCTTTGGGAAGCGGGATAAGACGCATATGAGAAGTTGGAGTAGGAAAACTACTGAGGCAATGAACTTGGGGATACGGGCAAAATGGGTCAATTGGGCTTTTCCAACTCTTGTGGCGGCTTCTTTTCTTACTGCGACAGATTGTCTTTGGGTCAAGGCTCGCTATTGTAATCTTTTGGCGGGACGCATGATTGACTTCCCCTCCTACGCATGGAAAAGTGTTTTCAAAGCTATTCAAAGTATCACTGAGTCTCTTGCTCTATCGTCAATGGTCAGTCGATTAGCCTGGTGTTAGTGGTACTCTATTAATTTAATCAAGACCCCGGCCTTCTATTTTTGTTCTCTTTGCCACAGTAGCAGATCTTATTCTCACCAATCTTCCTTTTAACAAATCCCAACATTTGGGACAGCATAAAAGCTATTGATCTTCCCCTCTTTCAAATCATAAGAGCAGGTCTTTTCTCCATTCGATCAGCAATCAAGGTTTAAAAGAAACCTTACCTTTTTTTGATCCTGACTTCTGACCCCATCCAAAAAAGATGGAAGTGGGTAAGGCAAACTCTGTCTATTCCCAAAATGGAGTCCTGTCTCTGGTCTGCGATCCTTGAAAGTCTTCCTAAAGCATATAATCTAAACTCGATAGAGATGAAGATGAATGTTCCTCAAGACCGTCCATTTTGCCAAATCTTCACTGAACCGGCATCATTCTGCCTAAACTTTACCACATTGGTTTGGCTTGGTTTCTGTTAATTGGTCTCATTCTGAGTCCTGAGTCCATTCGCCAGTTTTCTCTTGTGTTTTTTTGAAAAAGGAACGAACATTAAACACAAATGTCTCAAGAGCATATGGATCTCAGCTTTCCGCATTACGGCATATATGGAAAAAGCATGCATAATGAGAGAGTGTTCGACCACTCGTCGTCTTCTTCTCCCACTCTTTCAACTCGAACCAATGCTCGATAGGCTCCCCCAGACCAGGGTAGAGTCAAGCTAAAGATGGCTCTGCCTCTAAAAGTGACCTGCGGGGGCCAGAGGTCTTATTCTTATAGACTATGATGGCCGGTTCCGGGTACTTGCTATTCGATCCCCAGTCTACCAACAACCGAGCAGAGGGCCGGTTTCATCTGTTTTTTATTCAAAGTGAGGCAGGTGCACATCGAGGAAGACTCTCAGATTACAATCAAGATACTCCTCCCTCCAGAAGGCAACTCCTCCATGGACCCTCAGGACCATTGTCCAGGGTTGCCAGTTTATGCTACAGTCGTTTCACAGCTGGTCACCACTTAGGTAAGAACTCCGTCATTGAAAGACGTTCCCCTAGTGCTTCCCTTTCAATTCAATGAAAGAAGTACGAGTCGAGCGGGTTTCATCTTGTTAGGCTTCGGGATTATGGATCAGCCCACACCAAAGAAAGGGCCCCTTCCGCCTTTAGGGCTTACTTAGTGCTTGTGCGTCGGGATTTCTCACTGACTTGTACAAGTCAGGAACGAAGTGTGAGACCTACAGGTAGAGGAACGAAGTGCGAGACCGGAAGGGAGAGGGTTGAAGACGCTCGACCAACGGGACAGGAACGAACGCGCATCCGGATTCCATTCTTTTTGAAGCTCACACCAGGAGAAAGGTTGCTTTTGGTCAGCTGTTCCCAAGGAGTCTTGAAGAAGGAAGATGTGGCACAATGAGTTTTGTTAGAAAAGTCCTTATTTCATGCAGTTAGTGTTTTCTAATACCCTAAATATAGGGTAGGGCATGCAAGATGCAAATTGGTATAGAATACGGAGCGATCTTAGCATGGTTTTGCCCAGAAAGAAAAGCACGCATTGGCAAACAGACTTACAAAGAGTAGGGAAAGGAAGTGGAAGACTAAGAAAAGTAGGAAATCAAAGTCACTTCACTCTGATTGACCAAAGGAAAGTCAGAACGGAACTGCAAATAGCGAGAGAGCCCCTAGCCAACTATCTTTCCCTTGCTGGTGTCAGGTTTTCGGGAATTGAATCAATAGTCGACAGTACACCCACGTGTATGATTTTCGGTATGAGTCGGGAGCCAGTAGAACTATCGGGGGAATTGTACTGAATACTGTTCGTATTGGAATTAGTAATACTTATTCATACATAGTAGAGGAAATGGATTTGAGCTTAGCTAAAGAAGAATGGATCATGTCAAGGAATTGACTCGTATCACGAAGATGAGACTCACCGTGACAAAGGACTGCCCTCCACTGCATCTTTACTGAGACTGAATGCATACACCTGTGCGGGGCTGGGGTCCTCTTTCTTTCTTTTTTGTATTTCACTTGCCTACATATCTGGTTCTACCTCGGAATCAAACCCCATCCATGTAGTTCTGTCTATCTTCTGATTCCACCTTGTAAAAAACATAGTTCAATCTTTTATACCGATGTATCGTACTCTCTCGACCAGGTCATCCCGCCTAAGATAAGGATCGGGATCTCTCAACGGGTCTGGGCGCAGATAGCCTCCATCCGCAAAGAGATCTAAGACCTTTTTTTGAACGGACCCACGCCCCATATGGAAACGATGAAATTTGTCTCATCTCTTTGATTAAGTCTTTCTTAGTGGGATTTCTAGGAAGAAAGTGGGCGATGACTTCCTACTTAGAGTGGGAACCGCAAATGGTTCCTGTCGGATCTATCCTATCCTTGATTTCGTAGAAGGAGTTTGTAAGTTGGAGGATCCAAAAGGAGGTTTCCATCTTTCCCATCTGGTCAGGGAGTGGTGCGGGTTCGCCGACTAATGTGTCGCTAGGTCGCGGAGTACACAACCTTAAGGTCGTGGGTGAAGCAATGGCTTAACTACGTCAAGTGGTACTACATGGTTTCAGTATCTCCAGGCGTAACCATTCAGGATCTCTTATACGCACCATTCGTGAACCGGAAATGGCAGGTTGAATCGACCGACTCTTGGTCCGGTTCGGCCTTGTCTGGAAGGTTTTCGATTTGGTTGCCGCGTTTGGTTAAGCCAATGTCCTAGTCGAGCGATTACGGATGATACCTCTCAGTCTACTCAGTGAGTCCCGCAAAACGCTTTATGTTTTGTGAGTTGACTCCTTATGCTAGAGCCAACCTGGCCTACCGGTCTTGTAAACAGATAGTTCCTTTTGGTTTGACACCTGAGGCTCCTTTGAGGTCTATACATAAAGGACCTCATCAGGGTGTTGATAAAACTAGCTAAACCGGTTTCAGTGAGGTCAATCAAATTGAGAGGTACGAAGAGGACTTTTCGGGCCTTCTTTCGATTCTCTCCAACCAGTCGAGTTACTACGTTCCTTGCCTTTTTCACTTTATTCATGGTACCGAAAGGTAACGGAAGTTAAAGACCCTCATTATTAGGTGTACTCTGGTACCCAAGAGTTAGGTATTGTTTCGACGAAAAAAACGAGTTGTTTAGTCGAATGGATATGGATTTGAAAAGGAGGTCATTCCCAACCTACTCCTGAGAGAGGGAACTCCTTACCTCGGACGACTGGGTCAATCGGTTGAAGGAGCAGGGAGGATACGAATATTTGGCAGCGCCCGCATCAGTGGAATAAGCCAATCTTCCTTACCTACCAAGAAGATTGCCTCGGGCAGTCAGAATATCGGGTTCCGCTACAGCATCGCGAACAAAGCGCAGCGATTCCTTACATGATTCATCCGATATCATTTTTTGAGATGAATCACAAAGGATACCTGATTGATAAAGTCAGACCAAACTGGATAACCACTCCAAGGAATAGGTGAGAAACCTAAACCAAAGTGAATGGACCAGTATAGTTCCACTTGGAAAGTAGTCAAAATACTACTTACTATCTTTCTGCCATCGGCTTTCTGAGAAGGAAGAGCTTTCCATGACGGACTCCACGTAATTCCTTGACACAAAGGAGTGGAGCCAATCAAGGGCAGGTTTCTATCAATCAGAGGCCGCCACTCTTTCTTTGGATATATCATAGAACGTATCCATAAGAGTAGGAGACTAAGACGGATAAATGATCGAGTCAACTACTCCATTCGTCAGCCGTTTTGCGAGTTGGTTGAATAACTCGACAAAGGCTAAAGAAGATATAACTTGACCAATCAATCTTCTCATCCTTTCGTCTTATCGGCTCTGGAGGCTTTCCTCACGTACGCGCTGGCGACGTTGAATACAAGACTCTCTTCACTCTCGCGCCTTATGAAAAGCAGAATAGGCTTAGCCCTTAGTCTTATTGGTCAGGAGTTCTAAAGTCAAGTGGATGAATCCAATCCGAAAGTCAGTCAGTCTAAAGACTTCCTTTTTGTAAGCATCTAAGAAAGCAGCAAAAGCATAGAAGTGAGAAAGATCTTGTCACCGCGCTTTTTAGCCCTCAGATTAACACATAGTATTATGCATAGACTTGGCGATCGCTCCTAAGGTCGTTTCGTTACCCGGCTACTGACAGGAAAGGAAGACTGATTCTTCTTGCCCATACGCCGATCCTGACCCGCTGGTACTACGAAGATCTACGCCATTCAAAGGAGAGATATTCAGAAACCTACTACAGACAAGAAACAGACTCTAAGCCCAACCCATGTCGTGGGCAGGCAGCTAACACAGGACAGATATATCTGATTGATATTAGGCTTGGCAACAGACGCTTTGATATGTGTTACACGGACGCCCTTACTTGAATCGGCTCACTCGTTCCTTCGCTTGCGTCAATGTTGACGTGAATACGCTTGCTGGTTGTGAGATGTTCCCTACTATACTACTATTGAAGACCTTGACTTTTGATCTTCCTGCAGGGAAAGGCTTATGTCACTCGGATGGGAAGGCGTAGTGTTTGGTTTGAGAAGAAAGACTGATTTATAGATAGCAAGCACAGAAGGTTGTTGGCGGTTTACATGAATAACCCGGAAAAGCCCTACTTCTGTCCCCGCAAGAGTCAGTCTTTCAAGCTTGATTGACCAATAAGATAAGAAGAGTCTCCTACAATCATACTAGTAGACCGGTAATCCCCTTATGGTGGAATCTTCCTACATTCAAAAACCGAGGGATAGCCTAAGTAATGTTCCAAATCACTGATGTCTGGGAAATCGAAACAAGACAGAAACATCAGTACAAGAAGGCGGACGGTTAGGTGAAAAGAAGCTCAACTACTGGACCAAGACGAGGAAATGCCTTTCTCCTCGAGGAATGCCCCACACAGGTATGCCCGCTAAAGCTCAACTAGCTTCCATTGAAAGAAAGGTGAAAGAGGTGGAGCTTTATCCTTAGCTTGAGAGTGAACTTTGCTTTCTTAACCAGTCGTGAGATTAGGCGTTTAGAGATCGACACTGAGTTAGTAAAGAACTTTGAATCACTAAAGTGCTGCTTTCTTCTTTTACAGAGGATTGGAATACCCCTTGAATTTAGTTCTCCTTTTGAAAAGAGAAGTGGAAGCCAGTAGTATATTCTGCCCTTCCTGGCCTCCCAAAGCCCTTAGCTGAGAAGCTGCTTAAATGAGAAAGTCTCACACGTGGGGATATCTAAAAGAATGCGATAGAACACCTTTTCAGACATCAGGAGATGCTTCAAGCCAATCGGGCGGGTAAGCCAAGGGCATGGGTGAGTGAACTCGATGTTAGAAGGCTGCCGTATAAGTAAGTAGAGCCTTTCAAAGAATTGTTGAAGCTGCCGGGCATCCACGTAGGACCTGTTGCGAAGTCTTCCCAACCATACCATAAAAATCAGTCAAACAGTGTAGCTCCTACTCCTAAAAGGCAAAGGGAATAGAGCGATTGTTGCAATCAGAGAAGCCTACCCCGACTGTGCATCGAAAAGTTCGTCTGTCTAAGCATGACTGATTTGATGTGGCAACCTCGATCTCTAAATCTTCCATCTCTATGGCGTGGATAAACCCGAAGCTAGTCTTTTGTGATGGATTGGATTACGCAAGAAAGGTTCTTATTGCCCGCTCCGCTACTAAATACCAAACTCACTTGGAGAAAGCTACTAGGTCCCCCAAAGGAAGGGGCAGGACAGAAACTTTACCATTGCATGAACTAGTCGAGAAAAAAGGGAAGAAAGCCTAAGCGAGCGAGACAAGAAGGAATTAAGGAGCTATTCCCTTAGTGACAGTAGCATCGATCGAACATTCGGACATTGTACTCCTCCTTATAAGGACTGGGAAACAAAGAGTCACATTCCCGGATAAACAGACAGTCTCGGAAGATATCCACCATGGAAGGTCTCCTGTAAGCCAGTTCCCGGATAACCAGACAGTCTCGGAAGATATATCAACCATGGAAGGTCTCCTGTAAGCCAGAAGGTCCTACTAAGTGGTCTAAGTCGCCTTGAATGGTTAAATGGGAAAGAAAGCTTGAATTTGCATATAATGCCTTTGTTCGGACGGACCGGACTCTTGACTTGGCAACTGAAGGAGCAAAGACGAAGACAGAGTTGTAAGTGAAAGAATAGTTCAACCCGAGTTCAAGAAGCAAACTCACTGACAGAGCTTTACCTTGTCTTTGAAGGAAAAAATAGCGAGAGGAGGGAAAAAAGAATTATTGGTCTTTACAGTCAAAAGAGTGAAAGAAGGTGAAGGAGAAGATCAAGAATGATTCCTTCTTACAGAAGAGTGAAAGAGTTCAATCCTCAAAAATAGCCCAAAAAATAGGGTAAAGCATCAATTTTAATCAAAAAAATAAGGGAGAGATACACTTTTTAATCCTCAAAATAGGGAGAGGATAGGATCATTCTGGTTTTTTGAGTCTTTACAGTCGAGTTCCAGAGGGAAAGAAGGTCAAATGGACTCTTTTATCCCCAAAAATAGGGTAAAGATACACTTTTTCATCCTCAAAATCAGGGAGAGATAGAATGAATCTTGAGGATTTACTGACAGTGAACGATCATTGATTCTTCTTTCGTCTTGACTGACAGTGAACGAGAAAGAATGTTGAGCATTGACTGACAGTTCACTCTCATTAATCTTTCGTCTTGACTTAATAATTACCTATAGCCCTCAAAATCAGGGAAGGATAGAATTTGATCCCTAAAAATAGACAGAAGATAGAATTTGATAATTCATGGTCTTTAACGAAAAAGAGTGAAATCAGTCAAAGGTTCAGTAGGTCAGTTCGTAAACTCTTTCGTTTACCGTTCAAGAATCAATAGGTTCAGTAGCTCAGGGAAGGATCAGAGTCTTTGTTTACTGTTCAAGAAGGCTCGTTCAGTAGTTCTGTCTCATTCATCTTCAGTCTTTCCTTCCAGTTCAGGATAGGTGTAGGAGTTCAGTCCGTTAGAGAGAAAACAAACGCCAATAGCCTTCCTTCCTTCTTAAGTAACCAATAGGGAGAGGGAAGAGGTTCATATGCCTCGTTCAAGAGCTACTTCACCTATTTACCTCGTTTCATCAGGTCAGGGAATATCTATCGGTTCAGGTTCATGAGTTCAGTTCGTTCAGTTTCATCTTGTCTTGCTTTTCCTATTTATTTATTTATTATTCTTTCACTTACAACTCGGATAGTCGTTTTCGCTTTCTTCTTTCCTTCCTAATTCGTTTATTCTTTCACTGTTCCGTTTCATTCTTCTTTCGTTTCTTCTTTCGTTTCTTCTTTCTTTCTGGTTCAGTAGCTAATTCATTTCCTCTTTCCTTCCGGTTCAGTCTCTCTCTTAAGGGAGCGCCGGTCAGTGTCCTTTTGCCTCTGAGTCGTAAGCACTCGCTGCCCAAGAAGAAGTAGAAAGTCGGTCTTCACTCCTGCCCTAAGAAGCAGGGCCCACTCCGTCCAAAGCTTCAACTAGCTCTCCGGCTGGCTAAGCAGGTTCAACCCCCAACTCCAAAGGCTGGTTCAACTCCTGCTTGATCAGATGCAAAAGTTGTATATTCTGGTTCCCCAGGATTTCAACAACCTTGATGCCCAAAGTTTGAGATTGACCGTCCGCTTCTTCCTAAACATCGGCTCTTCAAGCTGGAGCAGGAATTATCCCGGTCGACTAATGTGAGAATTAGTGAGTTAGGAGTTGTGCCTTAATCTTCCGAAGTTCAGGTCTCTCCACTTATGTTATGGCATAACCGATCCTCAACGTTAGCAAGCCTTGCTATTCGGATGAAAAGAATGTCTGTCATCCTAATGAAAGCCGGATTCCTTCCCTCAAGGTTTGTTTACCTATCATGTCACTCAAAGATGAATCCTAAAGAAGAAGGAAAAACGTCAGCCCTGCGCTTATGGCGGAAGAGGAAGGCAAATAGTCAAGTCAAAGCTGGAAAGCCAAAGTGAGGCTTAACTTATTTAGGTAGGAGTGGGGCGTAGCAATTAGCCAGTCTAACCTAGCCATTTAGATAATCATTCCTAATCCATTCTTCTAGTTCTATTCTTCGCAAATTCCAATCGAATGTTAACAGTTAAGCTGTCGCACCTCTTGCTTGCTTGACTGATTAAGGTTCAGCTTTTAGTTGATACGATACCTCTCTAAGACAAGACCGGATTTTTCACATGCAGTTGGTGTAGTGAGAGACCCTTCCCCCAAGACTGGAATCAGGAAGAGCGGATCTTGTCACTTCTGAACTTTTCTTTTGATACCAACAGGCAATACAGCACTTTAACTGCATTCGTGGTGACAGCAATCTCGCACGGACCACCAGGCTCATGTGTCCCCAGGTTTTTTCCCTCTACAGCATCGCAACTTCGCACATGCATAGGTGATAGTGAGATCCTGGGCCAAAGACCATACTTTCTTTTCAGCCCAACTCTGTCTCAATGCCCTCTTGGCAAGATAAGCCATCAGTCAGCTGTCCAATGGTTGGATCACAGTCAACTTCCCAATCCGCGTATCCCTCAAGCCCTCATGCTCTCAGCCTATGGGTCGTTATAAACCATGCCAGAAAGATGACTTTCCTGCCGCTCACTTTGCAAAGACACTGCAACTGAGCACTCAACCCTCTCTGAATCATTCATGTTATCAGTCGTCAGGCTGTGTAAATTGTAAATCCTGACTTTCAGAAGTAAGCAAGCGCTAAAAAAAAGTCAACCATGCCCTCGCCTAGCCCTCACTTCAATGGGCCAATCAATGCGCTACGCTGGCAAAAGGGAATGGCGAACAACCGAACCCTTGCTAAGACCATTTCCACTTTGTTCTCAACAGTTCTAACCCCCTGGGGGAGACAAGCTACCTTTAGCTCCACCTTATTCTCGAAAAAGACTAGCAATTTGTTAGCAGCGCCACCACTCGGTCACGTATGGGGCACGCCCCTGTACATCTTACTTTCTTTAGGTCTCTGTCTCCTCAAATTCAGCCTAGCTCAATGCTAGATAGCTCTTCCTCAACTTACACTACTGACCATCACATCAATTTGCTAAGGTCGAGTTTGTTCAACCTTAGACGAATGTGGTACTTGACTTCTGTCTATTCCCATGACACCCTAACTTCTTTGCCCGCCAATTCGGGTTTAGGCAAGGTCTGCCTAGTCCTCCCCTATTCAGCCGTAACAAAGACCCCTATTCAGTCAGAGAGCAATTCCCTCCGCCATACTTCTTTTTCAGTTCTGTCTAGCATTGGTCTTCTTACGGACCAACATCAGAGCTCCTTCATACCGCCCCTTCCTTCTTCCACTCCCGCCTTTAGGTCTTGGTGGAGGTTTGGGAAAGTTTGATCCATGGATGACTATCTGAGCGGAATTGCTCCTCTTCGCCCGCCCGCCTGCAAGCAGTTCTTCTCGAGCTGCCGCTTCCTCGAACCCGTTCTGCCCTTTCCCGAGAGCCATCTTCAGGTAACCCACTCTACCTTCTTGACCTACCCCTCATCCTTTTCTCTCAAATATTGACTGCAATCTCTCTTTCCTCAGGCACTCGTCGGCAACTCCGATTGGAAGATGATTCCGAAGAAACGTAAGATGCAGGAGAAGGAGGAGACGTCGTCGAGGTCGAAAGTTCCTCTATTCAGCCAAGGTTGTAAACGTCAGAGAATCATGGTTCCCGCTTCTTCTGTACCAGCCACACTTTCTGTCCCTTCGTCTGGTCCAGCTTCTTGCACTCGCTGCCAACTTGCTCGCAGCACCTCTGCCTCTGTCTTGCCATCTACCACAACCGCCGGTGGAGACGAAGAAATGTCTGATGACAGACAAGAAGAGGGTGTCAAATCTATATTACCAGAGCATGAACTAGTACTGGTGGAAGAAGTATGCCGCGGTGGTATACCTTTTTCTTTCAGAACCTCGCCTTTTGTTTTTCTCTGATTCGCCGTTGTTCCTGTTATTTATTGTCGCTATGTGTGCTTGCTTGTGGGAGTCTCTTTCTTTTTTGATGTGCTGTCACGCTCCCTTCCCGTCTATGGCCGAAAGGGCAAGTCCTTGACTCTATTCCCGATCGGTCGGGCAAGCGGCTTGGCTTGAAAAGTCAACTCCAACAATTTCTTTGTTCTCAACACTTGATGTTAATTAATCAAAGATCTTTTGCAAGAGGGTTGGCTAGAGGTAGTTAGCCGTTACGCTACGGGATTAATCCTATCCCTAGCCCACTGTCTTCAGGTAAATTCGATCGATCAGATGCAGAAACCAAGGCAAGGTCGGATGGTTGTCCCTGATTCTCAACAGAATCCGATAGACAAGAAAGAATCGAAGTCCCATTGTCTTATTAATTTCATTGGATGCCTTTCTCCCCTACCCCAATCCCTAGCTAGCTGCAATCCAAACCTCACCTATTTGGGGATCTTCTCCTCCTACTCTTTCAGTCCAAGGAAGACATCTAATATTAAAGAGAAAGAGGCCTGAGAAGCATTCTACCGGCCAAGGTCAAAGAAGCTAATTCTGATTGAAGAAAATAGTGTAAGCCAACTCATCAAGGGAAAGGGGCACTAATGGAAGAGTCAAATGCCTCGATTTTATATATATATCCGGAACGGAAAGACATTGCATTGGAGACGGACGATTGACAGGACCGAAGCAAAAAGCCCACATACATGTACCAAGGTTTGTCAAAGCATAGTGCCTACTCAAGGTATATACACTGCTCTAAGATTAGGTAGGAGTCGATTTCCGAAAAGAGCTTGGAGACTGACCTAGCTGCAACAGATATTGTTCAGGTCTTACCTGAGAGAGAATATTGTAACGGCACTGGTTGAACCTGCTGTTTAGCCTGAGGCTCTTTGAAGTTGCTGCGGTTGAAGTGGAGTCTGCTCCGAAAGGGTCTACTTTTCTTTCTAACCGGGATAGCAGGGTTGAAGCCCTTTGTTAGAACTGCAAAATCCATGTATTTATGTGGATGGGATTAACTTATTGGGGAGGGAAAGAGAAGCAAGCTACCTCGCATCCTTTTTTCTATTTTGACCACTACGAGTTGATGTAAGGGGGAACCCTCTTTGAACTAGGTGCCCTCGAAGGATATGATTCTAACTGTCGATTAGCAGGGCTGCAGGCACGAATTCGTATTAGGAACGCATGGCTAGATCGATCGGTCGGTCTTCTTTGTAAGGAAGGGCTACGACAATTCCACTTATCACGCCTCTCTTTTACTGCCGCTCGGGCGCACACTAGACGAACTGAAGAATCTAATTACTGATTTTTGAGAAAAACCCTTAAGCCAGTACCGACAGGGTGGTGAGAGTGAATCTATCTGACCCGAGTTTCACGGAGTTGTGCCAGCTTTACGTCGAGATCTTCCTATCCTAGTTCTCCATACATAAAGTGACTGGTTCTTCCTTTAGCCTTTTGGATATCTTTCTCGATGATCAACCAAGTTGAAATACAGATCTCATCACACCACTTGTAGTAACCCTTCGGCAGGTTGGCAGAGTTGCTTTCAGGTGCGGGAAAGTTAGGGGAACCTAGTTAACCAACGGCATTTCCTTATCATAGTTGGTGGATGTCTCGGTTGAGGCGGAGGATCCCTATAGACCGAACCCAGAATCCAATTTGACCCTTGGACCGGAGGATTCGAGCAGCTTTCATTCTCTTTCTCCCAACGAGTTAGCAGACTCAACTGATTGAGAAGTATTACTTAAATGGAAATCATGGCCCTTGACGAAAACGGTTTTGAAAAAGAGTTTAACGACAGAACTAGAATACCCGTAATGCTGGTAGTATTCCCTTACTGAACGGAAGGAACGGTTCCCCTACTCGCTTCCTAATGAACTCCGGAACGAAGGCACAGATTCTATACCAAGTCTTTCCTATTCTTTCTCAGGAGCTGCACATTCATATGACTCTATAAGAGCTCTTGAGAGCGCCTAGCATCCGCTACAGGAAGAGAAAGAGAAAAGAAAGCGATAGGCCCCTGCTTCTATTTCTATTAGTTCAAGCGCAATCACAAAGAAGGTAAGAATAGGAAAAAAAGGAATCCGCTGCTATGGAATCTGCTGTTATAAAGGTTCAGAGGCTTCCTGTCCCCGGAGGGTGTAAGTCGTCCTTCTCTTACTGTTGAAGAAAGCGAGGAGAGTACTAAACTGATATAAGACTCCTACTTTTGGCTCTATATTTTGGGGCACCTTTTAGGTTCTGTAGAAAGTGAATTCCTAGGGGATCAGATGACTTTCCAATTCCAAGAGAGCCCTACGTGGAATCGGCCGATAAAAGAAACCTTTGCGCAAAGAGAAAGAATTCGATCTCGAAAGAAGGGTTGGTGGGCTCTTTGTTTATGTTTAAGCCTCCCTATCATTTAAAGGCAGATAGCGGAAAGGCGAGCGGCTATAGCTTCATTCTTCATCTTCCTCTCGCTACCGGATGAGTTCACTCTACCCGCGCTGGATGGGATTGGATTCAATCCACCCTTAGGCCTTGGAGGAGCATATATTGAGATAGGATTGGAATGCCCCGCCGGGTTGCATTAGGAGAATAGGTAGGCCAGCGGCACATCATCAGGAATGGATGAAATCAACGGATTCCCCCTCCTGGCTGGGTGAGTGGAAGACATTGAGAAGGGCTTCACATCCCTTGCAGGGCTTTGAGGTTGATTGAAAGTAGCGCTCCGAGGATTCCTGGAAAAACAGAACGCCTTGAGGCGGAGGATTGTACTTGGAAATGGAAGGTCCCCCTCACACTCTACTCTATTTAGAATTAGGGGCTTGCCTCTTTCTTTCTTTCTTTCTCTACCGCCTGTGTCTATCTCCTGTCAAGTGTGCTCCCTGCCACGCTACTCTCACAGGAACTGTAACTGTGTGACTAACAACAATACCAGTTCGTGCATTAGTGGTTCAAGTGCAGTGCCCAGAAACGGTTCAAAGATCTATGGCGACATCAATTTCCCAAGAGATCTATGGGAGGGAAGTATATTCCAAATAATCATCAAGTCAGTTAAGTGGCCTTAGTTTCATAACCTAAAGCACCGGTCTTCTTATCAACAACAGAAGCAAGCAATCCTATGAGAGTTTCTTGGGTTCTCATCTATAATTGACTTGGTTGGGTATGTATACTTAGGATTCTCTCTGGAGACATGGCTCTCGTATGTCCACAGCGTTACAACTCTCGTTTTGCTTCGCATCAAAGAACTGGTATTATGCATTAATCTTCCAAGCTTCTCAATGGTTTTTGATTAATTAACATTTACACTGGGGCTACCCATCATATGACGAGCAATCCGGCAGCATTTGTCTCATCCTCGCCGTACCAAGGCAAAAGTGTCGTCTTCACCGGTGACCCCACCCCACTCTCTATTTCAGACATTGGTAGATCTCTTTCTTTATCATTTCGTTCTGGCAATGTTCTTCATCTCAATGATGCTATGTTGGTTCCGTCAGTCAGTCTCTCAAAAAATGGGATCGGTTGGACAACTTTGTGATGATCGCCAAAGCTATCCCATCTTGACTCCGACTTCCTCTGTGTAAGGATCTACACACGCATAATGTCATAGCTCTAGGGTGCCGCCCCAACCCATATATGCTTTATACCTTCATGCATCATTCTCCTCTTCTTTCTTTGTGGCTTCTTCATAACAAAGAGCTTCCTGATCTTTGGCAACTAAGGGCAACTATAGGTCTGATTGTTGGTTGTTAGGTCTTCGACTACATTGAAGAAACTATCACGCCTGAAATTGCTTCCTGCATTTGCTAGTTCTTCATTCTCTTCTTGGTTTAGCAGCCAGCTGGCCAAACACGGGCAAGACCTACTCCAATCTTCTTCTTGTTTCAATTCCCTCTGCCCTTTTGCATTCTGATGTATGGGGCCCCCCGTGCCTTCTCTCTCTGGTTATCGCATTCCTTTCTTACTTAGAACTAATTCATAGGGGTTGTTAGTTTGAAGCTCGTTTATGGATGATGGATGTATTTCGTTATCAAAAAAGAATGAATTAAGCACAAACCTTACTATTACTAGATAGGGGTCAGTGCTTTTCGGCTTTTTTTGTTAAAGCTAAGGTTGCAAATGGATTCTTTTGTCATCGGATTCCAGTTTTGGACTAAGATGGGGGAGTCTCATCAGCTTTCTCTCAGTTTACAGCCACTCATGGAATTGATTATCAGTTCTCCTGCCCATATACCTATAAAATGGGGTTGCAGAAAGGAAAGGAAGCATAGACACATATCATGGATACGGCTCTTGCTCTGATCTTTGACAGCCGTGTCCCCCCCTATCTAGTAAGGTAAGTGGCCCTATGTTAGTTGGGGGCCTTTTCTTTCCATCCTTTTCCACCTGATTATGCTTTCTCATCAACCGCCTTCCTCTGTGCTTGGCAATATTACTCGAGATCTGTGTCTGTTTGGATCGCCACCTGATTATGAAAGTCTTATACTGATTTTTGATGCTATACTCATATACCTGCCCAGGTACGTCAGATGCACCTCGTGCAGCAAACTTCTGTTTCTTAAAGGGGCATGCCTGGGCTCAGAAAGGCTTTCGATGTTTTGATCCTTCTTCTCGTTCTCGCCGTCCCTCTTTCTTACCTTCCATGAGCACGAGTTCTGCTATTCCCCCTGATTTTAGGCCTATTGGATCAGCATCTTCTGGATCTTCTTCACCAGTGGTTTTTCCTGCGCCTCCCGTGCGGGGAGTCAGAGTCCGAAGGGTCGCAGCCCTCTATTGAGCAGCCAGCACTTGCACCTCGCTCTTCTAATAATCTAATCAATTAAGCCAGCATCTTTCTCATCTTCTAGTAACGACCAGTTGCCTACGGATTCCCCTTCATCCTCTATCGCAGCGGAGCCATCTCCATCTCGGCGCTTGAATGGGTTTCCCCGACCAGCAAAGGAAAAGTTCTTTCCCTAAATCGGGCCCGGGACATTCAACAATGTGACTGACCCCAATGTTATGCCCTTTATCTATCCCCCAAAAAAGGCCCGGATCCCCTATTTCTTTTTTGATAGGAAAGCCCGCCCCGAGGAAAAATCTGTGTCCAGGAAGGCTATGTAAATTAGGGTCTTTAAGCCCTCACCCAGCACCTATGAGTTCAATCAACATACGTTTCAAAAAGCATTTTGAAGCCATATAGCCATTTCAGCCTGACTCCCCATTTTCTCTTAAATCAAGCTATGAAAAAACGGGAGTAATGTGGAATGACTCTATTCCTGTGAGCTGTAGAGTTAGTTATCCCTTATCATCCCTGGTATTCCATTCCTCCTCTCTATGAGATGTGGGATCGACCCCGCTCTTTCTACATCCTTTTGTATGATAAGGCATGCCTATCTATCTTTTATCCAGCCTTTGCTCCACTATCAACTACCGGAATGGTTATTTTGCCTGCACCGCTTTCCTCTCCCGCGGCAAGAGCTCGTTCGCCAAGTCTGAACTCCCACTTTCTCGTCTATGACGGCTCTCTTCGATGCTAGCAACCGCGTTTGACCCTTTGTCTGCGCTTCTTTCAATTTCCTTACATTCTCTCTTCAAGAGAGACTTGACCTTTACTTAGAGAGGGGCTGCGGTACCACACTCTTCCGTGCTCGTAGGTTGACTTCCCTATGCATCCCGACTAAGGTCTCACAAACGTGCACTTCCCTTATGCATCCAGCCGCTTCACTAACTAATGTGAATAGGTTATAAGGGTGGGTTGGTTATATACTCTTCTGCGCGTTCCTTCTTCGAACCTTTTGGTATGTATTGCCCCCTAAAGATCAGATCCACCGGACGAGAAACTCAATTCTGCACTGCAGCTGAGTCGTCGGACTTATCCACCAAGGGATTCCTTGAATTTCTGTGGATTGCGTTGGAGGAAATCTACCAAAGCTAGGCAGATAGATGGACTCCTTCCCCGCTGCTAAGGGAGAGCAAGAAAATCAGGAAGAAGAATGTAATCAGCGCCCCCTTTCTTTTGGGTATGCAGGTACTAAGAGTCCTCTCACTACCAACCAGCGGACATCATCTGGCTGGGTCTTGGCCGGTATCAACAACAAGAAAAAAAACAAGCAAATGGAAACAGCAACTAACTATGGCTCTTGGCCCAGACAACGTCCTAGGCGTAGGGGAGATCGGAGCAAGAGGGAACGCCTAGACGACGTTTTTCTTCCTGGGCAGCTGTAAGTAGATCGAGAGGTCCTTCTGCCCCTTGTCCCCGAATAAGGGTCATATGTTCTCATAAAAGGTTGCTCCAATCTGACCTAGCTGGCGAGCGATCCCAGTTCGCAGCAGAGAACAAGACAGGAAGCGAGCGTACCTTTGTTCGCTTCTTCTCCACCAAGCACGGAAGTTTAAGGATAACTGTAGGTCGGTGGCTACCTAAGGAAACTCCGATTCGATCCGCCCCCCGGCTGGGAGGCATCTACCTCATCCCGATCACAAGGAGAGGTTCACCATGATGGGGGTACTTCTTTTTTGTTCCCTTCCGGAAAGAATGAAATGCATAGGGGACCATCCTTTTGTTGCGGCATGCTCCTGAGATTGACGGATTCGCAGGGGGCCTCAGGCCCTACTTAGTTGACTGACAATGACAAAGGCTTACGAAACTAAGTAGGACCTTTTGAATTGAATCTGAAGTAGTCTATCAGTGGTGCGAAGCTGCTTTGCTCCTTTTCAGTAGGGGAGCGAAAGGTTAGACCTTAGAAAGTCAACGAACAGCGGTTCTTCTATGTAGGTATGGCGTTCCCCCTTGACTCTCCTAACAGCTAAGTGACTTCGTAACCTTTGCGTAGCGTAGTAGAATGAAGGCTACGCACCGACGCTCTCTTATCTATTAGCCTAAGCGTCTTCGCTAACTCGCTCGCCTACTATACAATAACAATACAATTAGTAGGGTATAGTAGGCTAACTCTGCCGCTGACTTCTATTAATCTAATGTAGGGCTAAGTAGCGCCTTTTCCTTTAGGTCCAACGTAGCGTTGACAAAGAAGAACAGACGGTGAAAAGACAGCGAATCTTTTCCTCTTGATCTGAGGTACGAAGAGAAAGATCTCTTTTTTATGACTTCCACTTATCGATCCCGGCCCGGAAAAGTGACCGACCAGGACCCTATTGATGAATGAAAGAAAGGGTTTATGAGCCCTAGCCCTGTAAGCCCACACCTGTGTAGAGTAGATCGTTCAACACCTGCGGCACAAACCCATTTTTGACCTATTGGTCCTAGTATCATAGGCGACCGAACGGCCGCCCCCTAATTACTAGACCAACCCGCGATAATAATTCCATAAACACCTAGCGAAGATATGGCAAACAAATAAAGTAGCCCTATGTTCGGATCTGACAATACCATACCATAATCAAAAGGTACAACGGCCCGAGCGACCAGACTTAACATAAATGTAGCCACTGGAGCCATTCTAAAAAGGGAGAAATTAGCACTACTTGGTGAAAGAGGTTCTTTTATCATCAATTTCAAACCATCTGCTAGAGGTTGTAACAATCCGAACGATCCCACTACATCAGGACCCTTTCGACGTTGCACAAAAGCCATTACTTTACGTTCAGCTAGCACTAAAAAGGCTACTCCTAGTAGAAGTGGTATAATTATTCCAAGTATTTCAGCTGGAACTGCTATGTACGTTTTCGATTTTCTATTCACTCTAGATCTGGCCTGGTCGACCCGATCATGATATTTCACTCTAGATCTGGCCTGGGCGACCCAATCATGATATTAATGGATCGGACCTTTTCTCGAAAAACACCGGATCCCGAGAAGAGTTGAAGATGGTGCAAGATCGAATCCTCTTACCTTACTTCGAATGGAAGCTTAGCCCGCCTCACTTGCTTTCTTTACTGCATAAGGGCATAAACGAAGTCAACGGATTTCCTTCTAACTAGCGGCTGAGAGTAAGCAAGCTACCTTCATTCAACAGATTTGTGGTTGAGTCAATAACATGCTCTGGGTCGGGAATCTTTTCTCTTCTCTTTTGCATTTCCGCTGCCTGCGTTCTTTTTTGTGTCCGTCCGTATCGCAAAGCTGGTCGACGCCTGCTGTAATGGTTGAAAATAGGGGGCCAACCAAGACCCCCTAATAAAGCTTCGATAAAGCAAACGATTCGTTCCGACAACTTCGGACCAGATTCACCCCTTTGAATTAGCCGATCTTACAAAATAGATCGGGCGGGCTGGTTGGGAAGGGGTTCTTAGTGGAGAAAAGAATCGCTGAGAGATAGATTCGACTATTTGGTCAGGACGAATGAGTGGCTGTGCAGCATGCTCCGGAGGAGATTGACCCTGAGAGTCAGTCCAGTCAGAAAGGGGAGGGCCCGCTGTCTAGACTGCATTTCGGGAGTTTGAACACCATCCCATTTCAACCAAAAAGACAACCCTGTCAAAGGTATCTAACCTTCCTTCCTTATGAGTGGAAATCCAATTCCGTTTTGTCTTTTTTGCATAAAAACCACCGGTAATAAATATATATTAATGAATTTGGAAACCCGTTCTTCCGACCATTTTAGAAAAGCGCATACTTTCTCCTCAAAAAATGACCTCTCCCGTCAGGGAGCCCATTAGATATTTACCTAAACCGGTAGGTAGGTCCTTGAGCAGATCCCACGTTAGCCCCAAGACGAGTAAATGCTTGAGCTTAAGTGAGAAGGGCCTCCTCCCCCCGCAGGTATTTTGCCTGTATCGTGTTTACCGGGGGGGACCCTCGATCCGGAAGGTATGCCACGGCTACTATCGAGATATACATGTCTGCCTCCCTTGAAAGCTCCTGGTGCTGCGACTATCACCGGTAAGTTGCCTCGGATCAACATCGGGATTAGAATCCACTGCAAAAGCAACTAAGTCAACGCCTATTTGCTCTGGATCTACTGGCCCGGACGCTTGTTGAATCTATTCCACCGCAAACAACCGAATATACTACTGCTGGATCTTCCGCTGCTTCTCTTGTTATTCTTCTCACCTCTCACTACGCCACCTCAGCAGCTGGGACTGGAACTGATTCCGCATCTGGCACTCCCCATTTCTATCGAGATTTAGAAGTAGGGCGAGTGTCTAAAGCCCGGGTTATCTCTCTGAATCAGCTTATTCACTGGACTGTTAAGCCATCGAGTCCTCTAGGGTTGATCGACCCCTTTCAAGAAGATTCATCCAAGACTAACGATCTCGTTAATTCTAAGGAGGAACCCATTCCATAAGGAAGATCAGAGGAAGGCATACATAGTTGGCTGGTTATTTGTCTTTCCCATTCCTGCTGCTACTGAAGGTGCCCGGAATTCATGGATTCTCTGGTAGAGGGGAGTCGAGGTTTCATTCTTTGGTGGGCTGGCTTAAAAGAAGCCACCAATTGCAATTGCAGTAGGAGTAGCTACTTGTTTCATGGCTTTAATTTGAGCTTCAGATACAGAATATCTCCATAAATGGGTATGACTGGTTAAGGTGACCTGCTTTCTTTGTGCGGCAACCGCAAGTTAAGGTACTCTGGATTTGTTATAGCACCACCATTTCACAATATACATTGTCCGGGAAAGCTAGTCTTGGGATTGCTCTTTTATCCTACTGAAGCTCACATTATGAAAGTTGAGGCTTGACTCTAACAGGTCTTTTAAAGTCTCCTTGCTACGGCCTTTATTAATATCCCTAGCTCTTTTGGTTACTCTCATCTTTCGTTTTTGTACTCTATTCGTTCCTTGAAGGAAGGTCCAATTAATTAATAGTCAAGTAATGTTCGGACGGTTAGTGTCTGTTCTGCATGACTCTGGAACGTTATAGCTAAGGAGCGGATTTCAGGGTCCCTTGACTTGCCAAACGGTTAAAGTATGCCTATACAGTCAATCTTTACACACATGATAGTAAAGCCAGGTTATCGACGATTCTACAATAGGCGGCCGCTACCCGACTTAGCGAATCACTTCCAGGCTGGCATTAAATCGAGATCGCGCCAGTCTTTCTTGTGTGCCTCATTTATGCTGGTGGCATACCCGACCGTATTGTGCGGAACCCTCACAAAAGCCGTGGCCTTCCGCTATCTTATACCCTCCCCTAGAAGTACAATGGTGGGTCCCTCCGGAACTGGTAATCCCCGAAAGACTTTCAAGGAGCCTTGTTCAGCAGGTGCGCTGCAAGTATTCTTTCACAAGTTTGACGCAAGTCGTACTTCCCAGCCCTCTTAGCTACTTGTACTAACAAACCAAACTAGGGCGCTATACAGAAGTTCGTGCCTGCTTATCCCGGCTACAATCACTATTGAACAGCGATCCATCTGAAGAATGGCGCTTGTATATCCCTAGGCGTGGGTCTTGACTTTCCCCTATTAGAGAAGGGGGAGGTTTGGAACCCGAAAAGGAAGACATGATCTACATAATAAGACAGAATAGCGCCTAGAGATACAGGTACGGTTCATCGCGTTACTTGTCCAAGCGTCTTGCCGTCTCGTCGGATATGCCATACTCAGATTTTGATGAGGTTAGGAACCATTTGCTGTTACCAGCATTGCTCATTATTAGGAAACTCCCGTTTATCGATTTTCATTAAGGTTACCTTGTCGCTTTAATAATGAATGATATGGAGTCCCTCAATATATATGGCACGCTTGACTAATAGTTTCCAAAGGGGTTTGAACCATCTATTTCTGCCTGAACTCTTCCCGAGTTTCCCTCCTAGCGAACGGGGAAAGCTTATCCCTCACTCGCATTCGCCTAATCGAGCAGAACGCCACTCGGCGATCATCCTACAACTGGTCCCGCCTATAGTTATAGTGTCGAAGACACAATCGATTTTGTTGTTCTTAACGACGGTTGGCAAAGACCGGATCTTTACACTTCGCGACCCTCGGAGAGTATGTGCTTAGTGCAAGGCCTCATAGAACATAGAACAATGAAGTAATGTATCCATACGAGCTCCGGCCCTCACTCGAATACAATACAAAAGAAACTTGTTCATTTATCTTACCTGTTGTGGACCTTCAACGTTTCACCTTTCATAGATCTGGGAAAGAAAGGCTGTTTTGGTTTGGGAAGTGACGTTGAGACTGGGCACGTGCGAGAAGTAATAAAGAAAGCAAAGGGAAATCAGAGGAGTTAGAGCAGGGAACAATGGGCATCCCCGCCTGGAAAACAAAGAGTAGAGTCAGAAGGACCTGAGGCAACTCTACTACCGCCTTTCCTACCAAAAAGCTAACCCAACCGAAGGAAATTACATAAGGTCTGTCTGGAAAGGGCTATAAAGAATCTCATTCCTTCCTCCCTTTCTTCCCCTGTTTCCGAGATCGATATAGCCCTCTCGAAACCTAGCTGTTAGAGTTGCATTTCCGGGCTAATATTCCACTTAATTAATCCCGGGTACTTGAACCCTTCTCCTGCAAGGTATAGAACAACTAAGGTGTGGGCCCTCCTCGCTTTGGTTCTGCTTCTGTGGTGACCAAGAAGCAAGAGCTTGAGCTCAACCAGCCATTGATAATCACTTTTGTGGTTCCCAATCGGGATGGAGATTCCGGTCCGGTGTAGGGGACACCTTCTTCATGATCTAGGGGTCCAATGTAGCCTGCGCTAAGCAGGGAGAGCTCCTCTTTGGTTCCATCTGTCCACATTCTTCCTTTCCTTTCCATCCAGGGGAATTCGGGCTTGATTGTTCTGTGTAGTCGATTCGCTCAGTACCCTCCATAAACAGAGTCCATGAGCTCGGGAAGAGAAGTAGAGCCCTCGGTCAACCAAGAGAGGTCCAGCCCTTCCTGATCATTCATCATTCAATTCGTTGCGTTCTTCTTTCGAGCGGATCCGTCAGCTTCCAGCCAACCAACCAATCCTGTTGATCCTGACCTACAGAAAGAAGGGAATGAGGTAATCTCAGAATCAAATGAAAGAGGAAATAGAAAAAGAAAGAATCGGAATTGATAAGAAAGAACGTCATTCCTATCTTCCGAAGCAGCTTTACCGAGTTGTAGAGGTTCAGTAGTTAGGTTTCATTCATCTTTCGTCTTTCTCCTTTATTAGTGTATTCAGGATCATGAATGTTGAATTAGATTCTTCAATCAATTCATTCATTGACTCGACTCCCTTATTCTTGAACTGTAAACTCTCATTAATGTTTATGTTTCTTCTTTCCTTCCTTAATGCAATAACTGATGGTAATACTGGTGAAGGAGTTCAGGATCATTCATCTTGCTTTCGGCTTGACTTCCTGTTCAGGTTCTGGTTCAGTAGTTCCATCTGGTTCAGTAGTTCAGTCTAATTCATCTTTGTTACAGTCGAGTAAAAGAGTGAAATCCGGAAGGGAGAGGAGCGCAGCAACGAGACCGTAAAATAGCTTTACCTCGTTCAATCAGTCCAGGAGAGGCTCCAGCACAGGTAGGTAAGGGCGAAGTCATCATAAGTGGTTGACTGGGACATTTTTTGAAGGCAAATTCATCGTTTTTCGCTCGTCTTTCATGCGTGCCTGTATTCATTGTATGAGTCATTAGTTCGTCTTAGAGAATGGAAGACGGAATGAGATTTGCGTCTTATTGTAGGTCGGTCATCTGTTCAATCTGGAATTCCATCTCTTCTTTGGTTTCTGGTACCGGTTTGATTTGAGTTCCTTTGTTCAAATCAATATCTATGTCAGGCTTCCCTTCCCGGTTGTCCTGTCCTGTTCAATCCGTTGTTCTTCTGTCCAATCAAATATCCCGGTCGAGCTGGCTTGGCTGGTACATCAATCGGCATATTGCTTGTTTGGTACACATATCTTTCAATGTCAATAAAGTTCTCGAATTCATTCCCCTTGCCTTTTGAGCTGAGCTGAGGAAAACGTGAATCATTTCCATTTTCTGAGCTTGTAAAGCTTTAAGAGAGAATAGGGAGTCAGTCAGGGGAAAAAGAGGCTATAAGTAGGCCGTTTGCTATTGCTAGTTGGGCTGCTCGCCTTTATCCGGCTTGGCTTCGCTATCGCTCATGACTTGTATTGTGGTCGGCCTAAAAAGTAGTATTCCTACCATAAAAGAATGCCGATTATCTAGTGTGTTAAGTTTCGCCAGAAGCAAGCAAGACGAGGTCGCCCCTCTCCCTATCGGTCGAGCTGCTTCGCCCCTATCTCTAAAGTTCGTAGACAAGGCTCGTTCCGTACTTGACTTACGAGCTGGTTGGTGTAGTACTCGCCCCTATCTCTAAAGGGGCTTATGCACTCCACTCGCTGTCGTATAAACGAGCGTTAGAGCGAGCGAGGGAAGCCTTCAATTTAGGGGCTTCCCCCCTTCCTTATCCCTCACCCTACCCTTTCATTTCTGCTTAAGCCCGGTTTGGGGGATTAATTGATTGGATACCCGAGAACCATAATCTTTCCTAGGAACTGCTTCTACGACGATAGATAGGGGTCAGGTTTGTTTGGCATCTATGCCCCCTGCCCTCCAAACAGTATGGGAGCCTTTCAGCTCGTACTGCTCACACTCCTAGATCTTCACGGCACCTCCTCCACCATAGTGTGAGCTGCTCCCAGCTCCGAAAAGCGAGGCCTACTTCCAAATTCGCTTTCAACAACACCACGAAAAAAGTCAACTATGGTAGCCCACTGATCTGATCATAGGTTCAATCCAATCCCTTGGCCTCTCGGAAGCGAGAAAAAAGCGAGCAGCAAGCTGAACCCTTTACCCTTATTATAATAAGAAGGTCAGCTTCATAGCTCCAACCTATACAAGGGGCAAGCCAAACCCTGTTGAAGGAAGGGCTGAATAGCCTTATCTTATTATTAGAGAAAGGGGAGCTTATTATATAAAAAGACTAACAAGGTTTGGAACCCTACTCCCCAACAACAACAAGGGTGCTTGCTGGCATCAAAGCCCTTCATTATTATTAGTAAGATGGGGCGGAGGGCGCACAACCCCTGATCTGCTCCTTTCCTGAGTGTTTCCCACTAAGCTCTTCGATCCTGCCTTGCGCGACGGCTTCGCTATCGCTCATGACTGGTATATGGATCTCTTGATTTATGTAGTGGTCGGCCTGATTGATAGAAGCTTGTCCAGAAGCGACTAGTTGCTTCCCGAATGCCTCTTGACTTTAGTATGGTCTAGTCTTTCTTTCCAATGCCTCCTTTCTTGCCGCCAACGGAGAGTAAGCAAGCGACCTTGCTTGCATTCTAAGGGGAGCAATTTTGCGAGTCTACGAAGCTTCGTAGTTCTCCCTCCCCCCTTTGCCTCGCCATGGCATTAGATCCATAATGACTGGCGAGTCGGAACATTACGAATATAACCACGCGGAGCGCCGGACCGTCCTATCGAAGAAAGAGATCATTAAACCAATTTAGCCGAGCTAAGGTGTGTGTGGAACCCTCGTTTTTGAGTCTTTGATTTGATAATAAGCTAAAGGGGCTGGGGGAATCGCAAGAATTGAGAAGTCCTCCATTGAATGGGGTGGGAAAGAAAGGTTCGGAAATGGCCGGATTAGCAGGAGGAAGGGCGGCCCCACCTTGAAACAAAGGTGTACGTACATAAATAAAGAGGCTGGTTATGGCTTTTCCAAGATAGGGCTCCTTCCCATCTATCTTGACCGGGAAGAGGGGGGAGGCCCTTGCGGAAGCCCTGCCCACCCTTCTCTATTTTGAGGGATCCCTTATATTTAGGATTCCTGGCTTCCCGGACTCGTAACAGACGGCTAGGAACAAGAAGAGGGTCAGTAGTCTCTGCCGTTGCAGGTCCTTCCTTCTCCTTCTGCTGAGACGGCCCTTTTCTTTTTTACCGCGGCACGAAATCATGAAGAAGCTGCTGGAATAACTCAGAAAGAGAGTGGCGCCTAGGCGTTGAGAGCGTCTGTTGTCTTTGTAGAGCAAGAGTAGGATCTTGGACTGGCCCCCTTCGCATGACCTAGAAAGAAAAATCAGTCCGTGCTACTATAAGGCCTCTAAACTCCTTCCTCAGGACACTGTTGCGTTGGCCATGGGGAGGGGGTAGCCCCGACTTCCATAGGTCCTTGGTTCGACCTCCTAATGAGAATTGAGGTCCTTGCGCGGGCGTCTCATCCCCAAGACTTGCTTGCTCCGTATGGAGTGCCCCGTGGTTCCTCGAGTGCCAGCCTAGGAGAGGAATGCCATCAACTAGGGCGCTATTGGCCACTAACCACTCGCTCGCCGGCCGCTCGGGCTCCGCGTTTCAAGTTCGTTATCCTAACCGTCTCCTCTGCTCCACCGGGAGCCTGGCCCCTTCTTCGATCTTATCTACAGCTTTGCTCCTCGGCTCCCTACAGCTCCAGCCGCTCGCTGTAATAGCTTGCTTCTCGGGTGGCTCGCACCCCGGGTGGTGCGGCTGAGCCAGAGTGGGCTCAGCAGTCGGCCTATGTTTCCGGGCGCACGCGTAAAGGCATGATTAGTTCCACAAATCTCACTGCACTGACCATAGTAAACTCCTTCTCGTTGTACCAAAATGGAGATCTGATTTAAACGACCAGGTACAGCATCACATTTGACACCTGAGGAAGGTACAGCCCAACTATGAGGTACATCAGCAGGTGTTACAATAATACGTAGATGAGTTTTGGCTGGTAGAACCACTCTATTGTCCACTTCTAATAAACGTGATTGACCCAATTCTAGATCATCTTCTGGAATCGTATAACTGTCAAAAGTGAGTGACTGTTCATCGGAACTGTTATAGTCAGAATACTCATAAGTCCGATACCATTGATGTCCAATAGCTTTGATAGTCATGGCTGGATCTACTACTACCTCGTCCATTGAGTATAAGAGAGCAAAGGATGGTATAGCAATGAACATCGGAATGATACTAGGAAAAATGGTCCAAAGAATCTCGATAGTAGTTCCATGAACAATCCTTTGCGGTATTTGATTTTTTTGATAGTGGAAATGCCATAAAGCGCGAACCAAGATCCGTGATACGAAAACAAAAAGAAGAATGAGGAAGAAAAAGATATCGTGATGTAAGTCTATTATTCCTTGCATCATAGGTGTTGCTGCGTCTTGAGATCCTAATTGCCATGGTTCCGCTGCATCACAAGGAGCAATTGTGAGGAATAGCCATTTTAGAACAATCATTTTGTTTGGTTTATTCTTTGACTGCTCTGCTCCCCCCCCAAAAAAAGAGAGACTTGTTCTTGCTCTCCCAATTCAGGAAGACAGAAATCGCCGGTTGGGTTGGTCCAACCAAGAAAGGCATGGGAGTGGTGCTTGGGCCGAGTTAAGTAAAGACTGGCTACCTAGTGATTTACAACCACCCTCACAGCACACTTTCTATATATCTTTCTCCTCCCCCCCTCTTTCTTACAACTAGTTGCTGCATGCTATCGGATCTCGAGCAATGGGAGGTTACTATTTGGAATCCACACTCTCATTACATTACAGTCATTTTTTTTGATGTCGAAAAGGTCTTTTGGGCAATGAGTTTCTAATGTATTGGGCGTATCCGTTCTCCATTTATATAGATTCTTTTCGTACTAGCTTATCCGGTGCAGTTTATGCATGGCGAAAGGGAGCATTGGAAGGGTCTTAGCTCCAGAATATTCAGACGAAAAACAAAGAAACTGAACTTCAACCCCGGACACTTTCTTTTTTGTAATATATATATAAGGGATTCTTTCTCTTATCCTCTATATAGCTCGTCGTTGGTCCTTCGCAAGTGCGCTCCGCGAGCACTCTACATCTTTCTTAGATGAGAACACACGGGTGCCTCAACTAATAAGCAGAGTGAAACAAGAAAAGCAAGCGTGCTTTTATTATACGTTAGACGATGCCACCTCCCACTTGACTTGAGTCCACCCGGCATAACCGCATTTCCACCAACCGACTCACTTGCCTCTCCCAACGTTGGGGATGAGAACCCATGATTTGATCTGCTAGCTTGAATGCCTGGATCATGCCGAGAAGAGAAGGTGAAGAAAAGACTGTCGGAACCGATCGGAGGAGGATTGAAGAGTCCATCCCCGCATTGAGAAGTTAGAAGGAAGAGATAGAAAGGTGGGGCATCCATCGCAGCTGTGATGACGCAGTTGAGTGTGAATTCGATCCACCACCCGAGGCCAGGCCGATCAAATCGAGACGTTTTTGGGTTCGATCCAGCAAGTAATCCATAAGCATCAGTAAAAGCAGAAGCATATACAGAAGCCGATACCAACAGCAGTAGAGAAAGACCCACGCTAATAGAAAAAAAAGAAAGCATATCCGCGGATGATAACGAGAGCAGTACCGATACCACCAATAGCATCCCTTCCAGTTCCCTTTACTAGTAAGGGGAGCCATCACCAGGGCCGATGATCCAACCCCATACCGAGATGCCCTTATTATTATGGGCGTGAGCCATAGCCGATGTTGGCTAGAAGCAGTCTCCGTTTTCGCTATGGAGCACCCCTTGTTTCAGATCGATATTGAGTTCCATATCCTCTGACAGATATTCCAGATGTAGAGACAGATCCAAAGCCATTTGATCGAGATCGAGTAGCTATAGCAGATCCATTTAGAGATCGGAACGCCGTTCCGGGTACACCCATTTTAGTAGCAACAGTTGAAGGAATGGTCTTGATTTAAAGAATATTTGTGTAATTAAGAGATATTTATGTAATCCCTTTAAATAAGGAAAAGATTCCCTAATATCTAGAGATTGATTCAAGAGATTTATATATATATTATTACCTAGTATCTAGGGATTTAGCTAGATTTAATTTGACCTAGTATCTAGGAAGATTTTTTTAGCCTTTCTGTATTATAAAAGGAACATCTATCTCTATTCAAATAAACGCAGAATTGAGAGCAAGATTGTTTATACTTGATACATGGTATCAGAGCCTAAAACCAAACCCTAACTCAATCGGTGAAGTCTGAATAGCTGCCGATCATCCATCGTGATCAAATTTCATTTGGAGCCTGAATAGCTGCCGACCTCTCTGTGCATTACCGTAAGTCCAATCGAGTATCACAGCAACCACCACTTCCAAACCACTGTTTTTTTCCCCTAAAGCTTACCACAATTTTGCTAAAGTTTATCGCAAGTCCCAGGAATAAAGCCGCAAGTTACAAGTCCGCCGCAATTCCGCCGCAAGTTGCAAGTCCGCTGCAATTCCGCCGCAAATCCGCAAGTCCACCGCTTTCAATCAATTTTGATATTTTGATAGTAGCTCGCCCCGCAAGTCTGCAAGTCCGCGAACCCACCAATACTAGTCCATACACATCACTGTAACAAGC
>NW_019272056.1:102500-113065 GCF_002738345.1 Cucurbita maxima
CCGCACCCCCCTGAGTGGACGAGAAAGAAAGGAGATTTCTCGGAGCAACCCCCCAGGTTCCAGACCCAGGAGTCAACTTTCCCGTATGAGCATTCGGTACATGTATCAGTCCGTGGAAGAGTGAAAGGGGCACCACTACTGAGGATCTCCCCCCTAATCTTAGATAGGTCGTCTGAGGGTTCGCCGCGGTTCATTGCTGTGCTTACACACTAGGCTACCCTTCTCCGAAAGCTCCGCGGGACCACCTACCACTAGTCTTCGGCCGGAGGGGTTTATTGCACAAAAACGCCGGGACGCAGGCCCCAGAAGAGGGAAGCCCAACGAATCTCAGATGCAAAGCCCCGCACCTCATTAAGATCATATTGGCATACTCTCCCAAAAAAAAAAGAGCAGACCCCATTGAAGACGAGAGTGAGGTACAACAAGGCCATTTCTGTCCACCGCCCTTCTCACAGAGCCGTACGTGGACGTTACCGCTCATACAGCTCCCAGCCAGCAAGCAGTTAGCCTTCCTCTACAAAGAATGGAAGTGTAAATGAATCGACATCAAATAGAGGAATTCGCTTTTTCTTTTCAGCAAGCCACATCTCAGATACGGGGCATCCCTTTCACAAAAACCTATGGATCCACCCCAGCACCTTGTGATCTTTGAGAAGATCATTACGAGCCCTCTCCCTATCGGTAAAGCAGCTTCGTTCCTCTCCGGTCCATAATCTTTTATCTTTTCTTTCCTCTCCATCAATGTTTTTGTAGATTGAGAAAATTCCATGGTGGATCAGGACGAGAATGAATTCGGGAATCCAGGCAGGACATACTCATCCTGGAGCTTCCGCTCTCCTCTGGGGAAGAGTTTATATATATATATCTCGAGAGGTGAGGAGAGGCAATGGAATTGTGAGACGAGAAGAGGGTAGCCCCCTGACCGATTTCTCGGAATCTGAGGAAGATCTGACCCTGAACAAGAAGAAGCAGCTCTCGATGTGAGATCCTCAGGAAAAGAAAGAAGAGGAATTGGATGCCCCAGAGCAGCAGCCCCCGGATAAGCCTTAAAAAACACACACACACACCTCTTTTTCACTAATAAAGCCGGACACAAACAAAAGAAAGAAGAAAAGGGCCATGATGATGATCCTATCTGAGTTTTCGACCCGATTGATGCGCTCCTAGCTCGCCTACATACCAGAAAAAGAAAAAGAATCTCTATATTACTTTGATCAGAGAATCCTTGGTTTGACCGACGGACTACGTGGGAAATACGAGATCTAGGCAAGCCGCTACATCTTTTCCCCTTGCCCTTGAACGATAGAAGAACTACTTCGATTCTCTTAGATAGCGGTCGCATCTATGGTCAATCAATAGGTCTGCGGATCTATTCTTCTATACTACAAGAAATCGCCATCTCGTAGTACCACCACGACACCGATTCTCGTTCTTTTTCCGAGCCCCCCATGCCGGCCGTGACTTCGACTTTGAGTATGATGAATGAGTGGAAAGATCTTTATAGAAGTTCCCTGTCCGATCCAACCAAAGAGTTAGTATCTCAAAAATCAATCATATATATTAGGGGTAGAACTGCGAGTTTTTTCAGAAAAGACTTCCCCCTATCCGAATCCCGCGAGTGACTAAGCGCGAGACGAGCCATAACGGGCGAATCGACTACAACTCATCTATAAAGAACTCTTCTTTTTTCGGTCTATTTGCATCAGGCTTTTACCGTACTAGCTAGTAAGAAGGTGTTCCCGAAAGGGGACGAAACCCGTCTAAGATCCTGTGTGCCGGCTTAGTAGCGCGTAAACAGAAGACGTAGCCTAAGCTACACTCAATATTCAACCAACCTATGATCGATCCATTTATTCTTTCAACTTACTATCAATCCACCATGTCTTAGGTTCTCGTTGCGGGAGATCTTGGAACGTGCCCTGTGAATGCGCATACAAATAGGGTCACTATTCGCCTACTACTAAGTTAAGTAAAGGCAGAGAGTGGATTCTAGATTATATCAGTCGGGTAGGCTGGACTGGGGTTCTGGAAAAATCTCTACGAATTCTTCTTTGCAAGAGACATCCCTGGGTGGTTTAGTGATGTGGCAGCCTTGCTGGGATCTACAGATCGAATAATTAGTTTACAAGAAAGACGTAGGGGTCTTGTTTTCTCGGATTCCTGCTTTTGACTTTGAGGCTTTGACCTGGATTGAAGGAGGTAAAAGAAAAGAAAAGTAGCTCTTTCCTGAACCTCGGCTTCTCTCCTGAACCGGAACCTCTATGACCTGACCCTATTTACCTTATTCATTCAATCCTTCACCTGTCGGTCTCACTGCTGAGCTCAATCACTACTGAACCTATTTATTCTTTTCCTTCTTTCACTCTTGAACAAGGTAAGTCAAGCGTCCGGATAGAAGGTCAAGCTACGGAACCGAAACCCATTTATTCTTTCACCTATTGATTCTTTCTCATTCCCTTCTTTCACCTATTTCTTCTTTCATTGAACTGTAAACTCTTATACTTCTCGCATGCAGTATCCGAGTCTTGCCCATTTAAGGAATATGGAGGAGGTATGTGTCCTCTCGCTCGCCTTGACCAATCACAGATCAGCCCGACTAACGGTCGCTTTGATCCGTTACACATCAGCTCTCAAAAGTACCCCTTTCCATTATATAGGGGTGGACGGTAGGGCTAAAACGGGCATAATTGCTGGAACGGCTAAAAGTGGGCCGACTCTCTTCCATAAAGATATATATGGATATTCGGCCTTTAATGAGATAGTGTTCGTTACTCAAGTTAGCAAAAAACAAGACTGAGGTCGATAGGGGCATTACTGGTAATTGCTAAGGTGCTTTCTTCAGTATTAACCATTGGCTAGCGCTCATCTCCAGCTCTGTTTCCAGCCTTTCATTTCATATATCCCGTATGCCATACCTCAGATTCTTTCTTGCTATACGTCCAAGCCTTCTCCCATCGGTAGTTGGAAGCGGAACTGAGACTTGATGTAACTGAAGGAAAGAAAGGGGATATAGATACGATAGGAGGCCACGGTTAAGCAGGTAAGCGAAGGCTCTCTCTCTGGCCTGTGTAAGGGTCTTGTGTAAAGCCTTTCATTATTTATCTTCATTCTAAGTAAGCAGGTCTAAGTTGAGGTGATAGCAATAATAAGCGTGGAAGCTGAAGAGGTCTTCAAAGACCTTTTGTCTAATCAAACTTCCATTTCATGGGTCTCTAAGGCAAAGTCTCGCTTAATCGTTCATTTCTCTTTTCTTCTTTCTTCAACCGGTCATATCTGATCTGTAGCTGGTATCGACATGAGAAAAAGGTACGGAATGGTTTTCTTTGCTAAATTGCGAGTTTCAGGGGTCGGATGGGTCAACCTCTAAAAACATGTGAGTTTCGCCTTTTTTAGTAGTCTCTGTCCTTCCCGGCCTGCTGTCGTCAACGGTCCGCTTCCTTGAATGAGAGTTGGTCTTCCCGATCCACGAAAACTGTCCGTTCTCCTTTACTTGTTTAGTGGCATCTGTCTGAGGGCATCTGGAATTGTCTCTTTCTTTCGGTATTCACTCTTGTAAACGGTCGCAAAGGCTCATCTGTCTACGACCCTTCCTTTTATTCATTCAATATCCCGGTTATCTTTTTAGCGAATATCTCCCGTGCTTGGTTAATCGATTGAAGTACAGGTGCTTCGGTCAGCCAGCATGCATGACTAGGTGCTAAAGAGGTGCTAAAGAAAGATCAGCTTTTTATGCTCAAATTACACAGGATCAACTGTATTGGAAATTGGTAAAGCATGACTCCTCAATCCGTCAATACAATCAATACTGCTTCCCTTCTTTTATTCAAGGGGGGGCGAATACCTTGCTTGTAAGTAACAAACATCATTTTCTTTCTTTCAAGATATGCTACTTCCCGCTCTTCTGTCTGTCATCTGTCAACAGGTATCGGTCGCATCTGGTCAATCAGTACACACGATATCTGTCTGTAAATAAATCGAGATCTTTTTCGTTATGAGTAGTCAGGTTTATCAGAAAGGAACTGAAAGACTATATCTGGGCTAGCTCGACTCCACCCCAAGGGCTCAGGCACTGGTAGGGGTGTGAGCGTTAATACAGTTTCACACTATTCAATCAAAAAGAGTCTTAACAATAAGGAGACTGTATAAAAATGATACAACAAGTAAAGAAGCAGAAATAAGTGCATAACGGTCAAAATGAGAATGAATGATAAGAGCAATCTCCTCTTCATTTTCGGGCATTACAGAGGAATAGTTATCAAAAACTATATTAAAGGAAACACAACTTCTTCGTTGAGGTTTGTTGAAAGGTGTAATTCCACCGATATCAAAAATGGAAGACTGGTCTTGGTTAACAAGCTTCAACCATGTCTGATACCAACTGCAACAAAGACCCCATACTGAAAACCATTTGAAGTAATGTTAATGTGTGTGGCCTTTCCTGAGCAAGTCTTAGATAAATTGGGTTGGGTCATATACAGTGCATCATCAAGACTGGGACGATCTCCACCGAGATTCACTATTTCTTCAGATTCACAGGTAAAAGAGGTCAAATGCCCACTCTTGGTTTACTCACCGGCAACAGTGGTGCTTCTATCTCTAATCATCCTTGCAGCTTCCTTCACCGGCGCTCACCTTTTTTGTCTGGGTGCACACAAGAAAGTCCCATCATCAGCATCCTTTCCATTTCCACCCCTTCAAACTTCCCCATCAACACAAATCACCTCAATTAGTTTCCCCTTTTTCCACAGGTACCAGACCCAGTCAACAACCACAATTCCATTATAATCAAGAGGCCTTCTACCCGTTGCCACCTCTACCACTACTACACCAAAGCTGTAAACATCTGTCTTCTCAGTGGGAATACCCGAATAAAGATACTCAGGTGCAGGATATCCCATTGTTCCTGCCTGCCGGTATAGTAGCTTCTCTTGTATTCGAACAGTGTGACTAAACTTCTGACAGACCCCAATCCCCAAGCTTAGCATTGAACTCTGCATCAAGCAATATATTGCAAGTCTGAACATTTCTTTGAATTATTTGCCTCTCACATTCTTCATTCAGATAAGTCAGAGCGGAAGCAACCCCCAAAACGATATTCAATCTTTGCTTCCATGACAGGACTCTCGTCGAATTGGAGTTTCTGTGGAGAATATTGCTGAGGCTTCCATTGGGTAAGTAATAAGAAACCAGGACTCACTCAGTATCTGAACAGCACCATCCTTGAAGCTGAACCAAGTTCTTGTGCCGTAAACAACCCAGCATTCTTTCAAACGAAAGGATTGCGCACGCATTCCATTGGACCTCTCATTTTAATAGCCACTTCTCCACCAGATGGAAGAAACCCCTTCTGGTCGCTGATGCCCCTGAACCTTTATTCCCTGACCGGAACCTCTATGACCTTCCCTTCCCTTCACTTTACAGGAGAGGAAATGAATGAAAGAAGGAACCTGAACCAGAACCGAAACCCTTTGACTATCTATCCTTGTTTACAGTTCAAGAAGAAATGAATTAGCTGCTTTTCAAGACGAAAGAAGAATGAGACTGAACCTTAACCTTAACCTTGACAGGAGAGTGTCAATTCAGATTAAATCCTTTCCCTCTCTCTCCTTTACCTTTATCAAATGAATGAGACTGAACAGGAAGTGATTGTGAACCTTTCACTCTAAAGCTATTATGTATGATCCGGAACAGAAGAGTAAATGAATGACGGAACCTTCCCCTGAACCTACACCTTATACTCTATTCCCTGTTACCTGATTGTGATTGAACAATGAAAGATTAATGAGACTGAACCTCTATGACCTTCCCTGAACCTATTTCCCTTATTCATTCAATCCGGAACCTTTTAATAGCCGAGTTTACCGTGTTTGAATAAATTCAGGTAGGGGAGAAGAAGACTCGGACAAGATTCATTCGACTTAACTCCTGACCCTTTACTGTCGGTAAAAGAAAAGAGATGAATGAGACTTGACAGTCGTAAATTCATTCAATCCTGAACCTACACCTATTTCTTCTTGAACATTGTTCGCCTCCCCCTATGTTTTGGGTCATTTCACTCTTTCACTCGGTAAAGCAGCTTAGCTTCTCTCCCTCCTTCAATCCTTCTTTAACTGTAAACAAGGTGGCTTCGCTCCTTTCCAGTTGAGTCAATGAAATCCTCTTCCTTCGTTCGAGTCTCTCTCTCTCTCTCACTGCTTGGTTCTTTACTCCTTCATTCACTCAATAACCTATTTATATTTATTTATTCTTTCACCTATTTATTCTTGAACAGTAACCTCGGTAAAGCGGCTGTAGGATGTGAACTCGGTCAAGCAGCTAATGAAGAATGGACTCTCCATTCACCTGATTGAACCTATCCTCTACTGTCTGTGTTTGACTAAATGAATTAGCTACTGAACAGGAAGAAAAGAAGAATCATTAATGAGACTGACCCTCCTAAACTATCAGCTTCTATACGTAACCGGAAGCCCTATTCGCTGAGCTACTTCACCCATATGACCTGACCAGGTTGAACAAGGTTAAAAGAAAAAGAGAAATACGAAAGAAAGATGAATGAGACAGAACTCCTACACCTTTGATTAATGATCCTCTCCCTTAAACCTTTTCCTTCTTGCTTGAACTACTTCTTCCTTCTTGCTTGAACTACTTCCCCCTCACCGCGATATGACCTTCCCTTGCCGAGCGAGCTAGCTTTCTTTGTTTTATTCCCTGATTGAACTTGGTAAATAGGGCCTAGATTCAAGGTCAAGCTCATTCACCTGATTGAACAAGGTAAAGCAGCGGACGGATCGATCATCTTATCTCATTGCCTGGACTATTACTTACTTCTGAACCTGATTGAACTACTTCACTCACCTTATACTCTATTTATTGCCTTCTTTCACTGTAACCTCCTTCCCCTGTCCGAGCATATTCTCTCCTGTCTGTCCCTTCCTCCGTAACCCTTTAGAAAAGAATGATCCTTCCCTCCGGCTCCTCCTATTTATTCTTTCATTCAATCTTTCACTGTAACCAAAGACTCAAGCGAAAAAGAGCTACTTTCTCCTATTAATAAACTTGAACCGGAACCTATATGACCCTACCCTATTTACCAAGTGTTTGAAAAGAGATAGTGAAACCGGAAAGAGAAAGCCTCAACCTTAAACCTGAACCTCTATTTCTTTCTCTGATCCTTCCCCTGAACTGTAAACACTCAACTCAACAAGAATGAGACTGAACTACTACTGAACCAGAACCGTTTCTTCTACTCTATTACCGGATGTAAACTGTAAGAAAAGAGATGAATGATCGGGAACCTGGCCCTATTGATTCAAACACTGTAACCGAAGAGAAAGACAGATTTGCTGGAACCTGTCCCTTCTTTCACTCCTCGAGCTACTTACTCATTGCTTCGCTCATTCGCCTCTCCCTCCAACTCGGTCTTTCCATTGCCTGAACCGGAACCTACCTATCCTTTCCAGTTCTAGAATCAATTAGCAGCTTTTCAAGACTCAACTCAACAAGATTAATTCCCCTTCTCACCTATTTATTCTTTTTCTATTCCTATTCCTGAACTACTGAACGAACCTGATGGAACCTATCCTTATGGGTCTCTTTTCTTTCACTCGGTAATTCTGAAGTCAATCCTCCTTATTCATTCGACAGATGGAACAAGGTAAAAGAAAAGGATAAATACTCCTTCCTTAGTCATTCGAGTCAATTCCTTGCAGCTCTCTCCCCTATCCTTTCCAGTAGAGTCAATTCATATTCAATCCTGTAAACTCATTCACCTTCTTTCGTTCTTAAGGAAGTCAAGACTCAAGATTCATTCTTTAACTGATATCCTCCCTCACTTACTCCTTCACCTTTTCCTTCTTTCACTCTTTTACTCAACTGTAAGAAAGGAAAGACTCTATCTACTCAAGATTCATTCTTTCTCTGAACCTTCCCCTTTGACTATTTATTCTTTCACTCGGTAAACAGGAGGATGGATTCTCTTCCTTTTCCTCTCCCCAAGCTCCGTAATAACCTTTTCTTCTCCGATATGCCCTTGTCTTATTTATTGAGTGAGGTAAAGCTACTAATTCATTTACTTACTCTACCTTCACTGTAAAAGAAGAAGCAAAGATTAATGGAGAGTGAACTCCTTTTCCTATTTATTCTTGTTCGAGGCTGAACTCCTCGCCCCGGTTCCTTGTCTCACTGCTTGCTTCGCTCCTCTCGCTTCTTTCACAAGGTAAAGGAATTCCATTGCCTCGTCTTCTCCCTTTTCTTTCTGATATTCCCTTAGCTACTGAATTGACTCTACTGTCACCTTATCCATTATCCTGACTTTCCCGGGATTTGAGGCTGAATTCTACTTCTTAAACAAAGACTCAAGAGTTTACGAACTGAACTACTGATACTGAACTCACCTCTATTCCCCTATAGATTCTTGATCCGGAACTCTCTGTAATTAAAGACTCAACAAGAATTAGAGTTGGAAGTCTTTGAAGGTAGAGTAAATTCATTAGCTGCTTTCCAGTTCAATCCGGAACAGGAAGGAAAGAGATGAAAGAAAGACAAGCTTAATGAGACTCAACTCCTTATGAATTAGCAGCTTTACATACAAGAGAAGATAATTGATTGAAGAAGAAAATAAAACATTCATTCTCCGGAACAGTAAGCAAGGGCCGAAAGATTCCTTCTCCTTTACAGTTCAGGCAATGGGTGAAACCGACAGGTGAATGGAGAGTGAATGAATTAGCAGCTTGACAGGAGAGCTCCGGCTGCCCCTCTATTACTAGATGTTCTTGTGAGTTATTCTTTCACTCTTTCACTCGGTCTCTTTTCTTTCCTCTCCCTTCTTTCAAACAAAGACTGTACGGATAGTCGGTTAAGGTTCAGTCTTTCAAAGCTGCTACTGCTAATTAATTGAATATCCCTTCCTTATAGGTTCAATCGGGTTCAGGTTCTTCTTCAAATAGCTTGACTTTACCTCCTTCCGGTCAGGTGAGGGAATAGAATAAGAGAGGGGCAGGTGAAAGATTTGTTAAGGTTGAGTCTGTCTTTGTTTACTTACTTACTTACTGTGAATAAATAATAGGGGAATCGGCCTGTGTTTACCTTACCTCGTTCAATCCATTAATCTTTATTCTTCACGAAAAGAAGGAGCGAAGCGGTGAGACCGTAAAGTAACATGCTTTAACCTATTTATTACTGAGTGCAAAGAATAGAATAGAAGAGAGTATCAGGTTCAGCCGCAGCATTCTCTTACATCCCTTTGTTTACTGTCGAGTAAAAGAGTGAAGTCAAGAATCATCCTACAGGAGGAATAGGAATAGGAAGTCTTAGTACAGTAGTTAGTTAGAAGAGAAAGAGAAGTTAGTTCACTCTCAGTCATAAGGAGTTCAGGATTGAAAGCAAAGAGAATATCAAACAACAAGAACGGAGAAAGAAGTAGTGAAACCAACCCTTCCCCTTCAGTCGGCGAGTAAAGTCAATTAATTAGCTGCTTTACCAGAGATAGAGAGTACAAGAGTGAAGTTCAGTCAATCAAAGGGTGTCAGTTTCTTAGGCTTGACTTCCTGCCGAAGGATCATTAAAGGTGAGTGAAAGGGAATACTATCTATTTACAGAGTGGTTGAGTGAATGAAAGAAGGTTCCTTCAGTAGTGATTCAGTTCAGGTCAGGGGAATACTATCTATTTACAGATTACAGAGTGTTGGAGAAGTCATTCAGTTAAGGGGAAGAAAGAAGAATCAGGGTTTCTTTCTCTCTCTTGTTTCTTGACTTCCGAGAATTACCGAGTTACATCGGATTTAGTAGTTCAGGAACGAACCGATCCTCCTCTTTTCCTTGAGTCTTTACAGTAGAGTAAAAGAAAGAGTGAATGAAAGAACAACTGACGGGACTAATAGAGTCAATCAAAGAAAGGGGAACCGTTAAGAAGGAATGAATCGTAAAGAAGCCAGCAAGCTGTTTAGAGTGAGTTAGAGCCGAAGGGCTGCGAAGGAGAGGTTATTCATTCCGTTATTGAGTGTTTACTGTTCCGGAATAGGTACAGCAGCAAAGCAACTCGAGAGTAGAGGTTCCTCCCGCCCGTGAAGGATAACGAATCTTTAGTCAGTCTTTCTTTACAGGAGAAGAGTCAATTAGTTAGTTAAAGAAGAAGAGTTCAACACCTATTCTGTATTACCAAAAGAAAGAGTTAAAGAAAAGGAGTGAGTTAAGCCTCGTTTACTACAGTTCTATCAGGGAGATCGAGTAAATGAATAGAATATCCTTGATTACCTTACCTTGTTTACTTTGTTGAATGAATCAGAGCACATGGAACCATCTCTTTCTGTCAAGAAAAGGTTTAAGAGGTTGAGGAAGGACTAGTCAAAGAAAGCTAAAGCTAGCTCGGCAAAGGAAGGTCATATCTATCTATCTATCCGTGAAGGAGTGAAGTTCGTAAACAAGAATGAATCTTGAGGATTTACTCTACCTTCAATCAAACAAAGACTGTATAGGTTCAGTTACGGTTCCAGAGTTCATTTACTTACTCTACTGTAAAGCAGCAACTAATTTAATTAATCTTTAGTTGTCACAGTCCTTGATTAATA
>NW_019272056.1:113075-163691 GCF_002738345.1 Cucurbita maxima
ACTGACTGTTCCGGCTCATGAATAAGGAGTTGAGTCTTAATAGTTTACAGTCTTTGTTTGAATAACTCACAAGAACAGATGGTCATACAGTCAAAGAAAAGGGGAAGGTTCTTCTCATCCAGCCGCTTTACCTTCTTACTGTTCAAGAGTGAATGAAAGAAGCGAGAGGATTTCTTCTTCTTATTCACCGAGCGAAAGCAGCTAATTCATTGACTCTCCTCCGGTAAAGTTCAGGATTGAATGAAAGAATAAATAGTAGGGACAGACAAGTGATTGAGTTCTGTCTCATGAATAAGGAGTTGAGTCTGGAAAAGCAGCTAATTCATTTCTTCTTGAGTCTTTCCTCTCCTGTAACTGTAAAGGTTCAGTCTAATTCATTCTCTCTCTCTCTTTGTCTTTTACCTTGTGAAAGAAGGGACAGGCAATGGAATAGCTTTACCGACAGGGGAATGAGTTCACAGACCTACAGAAAGAAGGGAATGAGGTCAGAGAAGCAACTCGACTCTAACGTAAGGGAGAGGAGTGAAGAGGGAAAGGTGCGGCCCGACTGTAAAAGAGGAATTCTCATTCCGTTTATTAGGGAGAAGAGAAAGACAAGTAGCGAAGACAGACACTTTACCAAGTTGGAGAGGATAGGTTCAGGAGTGAAAGAAGGGACAGGTTCAGGTTTCACTATCTCTTTGCTTTTCTTTACTCGACTCTAAAGCAGCGCTGCTAATGACATTGATTCTTGACTTCCTGTTCAGGAGAATTCATTGAAAGAATAAATAGCTTCAGGGAAGGTAATATCGGAAAAGGGGAAGGAGCTTGACCTGATGATCATTTATTTGACTCTCCTCTCCTGTAACTGTAAACTCTCATTAATTTTTCATCTCCCTGATTGAATGAATAAGGTAAGTAGGTTCAGGGGCAGGAGAAAGAATAAATAGGTTCCGGCCGGAGTTCAGGATAATTAATGTAATGTTGAGAGTCTTTCAACACTTGATGAATAAGGTTCAGTCAGGAGTGAGATCAGGTTCCTGTTCCGGATTGAATGAATTTATTTACTCGACTGTAAGGGAATATCCTCTTCTTCTTTCTCGTCAGGTGTCTGATTCTTCTTCTTTAGCTTTACCTTCTTCTCATTGGGCTCGACATTAAATTAAAGGTTTAGGGGCGGGTGAATGAGCAAATCTCTTTCTTTCATTTGTTGAGTCTTCTGTAAACTCTAATTCATCTTGAGTTCAGTCTTAGTTTACTGTGATAGAATAAGGAACAATAACGGAAGGGAATAAAACAAAGCAAAGCTAGAATAAGACAGATAGGGGAAGAAGCTTTACCTTGTTCAAGAAGAATAGTCCGGGAATAGAGGGGCAGGCAATGGAATTGTGAAACCGAGTTTACGAGGTTCAGGGGCAGGTTTTCTGTTTCGGCTTTCCCTTGCTCAAGAGTGAAATGGAAAATAGGTAGAGGTGATTGAGCGGATCATCCTGCTGCTTTCTTTACCGAGTTGGAGAGGTTCAGGGACAGTCAATTCATTAGCGGCTTTCCTTCCCTTGTTTACAGGTAGTCGAGTAAAAGAGTTCTGGGACAAGTTTCAGGATCATTAATCGAGAGTTGAGTCTTCCCTGTTTACCTCAATAAATAAGGTTAGGTCATATCGGTTCCGGAGCTTGACCTTCTTCTCATCCAGCCTGTTCTGTCTCTAGAATAAGGAGTCTTGACTGACTGTTCAGGATCATTAAAGGTTCAGGCAGAGTCCATTCAATCCTCAGCTGCAGCGGCTTTACCTCCTTCAATCCGGTCAGATCATAATGGACCTCAAAATAGGGAATATCGTCACAAATCCAATAAATGGGCCCTTACACGAAAAAGAGTGAAAGCAAGCCAGCCAGAGCCAGTTCCTTCCAACCCAGAGCAAGAAAGAAAGAAAGGAGTTAAGGTTGAGTCTTTCTCTTTTTCTTTTACCTTGTGTGAAGGAGTTAAGGAGAATGAATAGGAGTTAGTAGGGAGAGGAGCAATGAGACAGAGTTGGATAGGTTACGGCCGGAGTTCACTCTAACGAATAATCAGTATTTCTCTTTGTTTACAGTCAAGGGAATAGATAGAGGAAAAGCAGAATGAGGTCAGACATTGTTCAACCGAGTTTACGAGCGGCAGGGGAGTCCAGCCATGAGACCGATAGGTTCAGGGGCAGGGGCGAAGCCACTTTACCGAGTTTACGAGGTTCAGGAGTTCAATCCAATCAGGTGCAGGAGTTTACAGTTAGACAGAAGAAATAAAATAGGTGAAAGAAGAGAGAATGCATAAGGAGTCTTGACTTTACACGCTTTTTCTTTCATTTGATTATGCTTCAGCTACCTAACTAAACTAAATGATTCGAAACTAAACTAAATGATTCGAATGCCTCTCCTTTACAACAGTCTCGGCGAGCTACTTACTCCCTCTTCTCCTAATAACCCTAACCCCCCAGTAAGTCAAAGAAAGAGAACGACAAAGAAAGTCAGGTAATACATAGAATAGAGTCCAAGAAAGGCAAAGGTGTACGTCAGCTAATACATAGAATAGAGTCAAAGAAAGGCAAAGGAGTTCATTCTTGTTTCACTTTCTTCTCCCTTTATTCTAGAACAACTGTAACTATTAGTGGGATAGGTTTCGGATTGAATGAATTTACGAGACTGGAAAGGACAGGGAATAGACGGGCAACAGGTGAAGGAGAATGAATAGGAGAGGAGTCTTTGTTTACGATCTTTTACTGTGAAGGGAGAGGACAGAAACGAGAAGAGACCGATAGGGAGACGAGTGAAGGGGAATGAATTAGCTACTGAACCTATCCATTTAACGAGGGCAATCAGGTCAGGTAATACTGGTGAAGGAAAAGGGTGTCGGTTTGGGCGCTTTGTTTACAGAGTGGTTGAATAAATAGGAAAATACTGGTGAAGGAAAAGGGTGTCGGTTTGGGCGCTTTGTTTACAGAGTGGTTGAATAAATAGGAAAATGAGTGAAAATGATTGAGGATTGATTGACTTCCCTTCCTGCTACGGAGCTCGACTGTAAAACAGCTAATGAATGGACTCTTGTTTCCGCTTTCAACACTTTCTCATACAGCCTATAGTAAAAGAGTTCCATCAAACACCTATTCCATTTACCTCCTTCAATCACTGACGGGAATAGAGGTTCAGGAGCTTGCTGATCTTTCTTTCATTCTCTTTCTGTAAACTCTCATTAATCTTGAGTTGAGGAGAAGAAGTACTTAAGTAAAGGACACAGGTTACGTCGCGAAGCAATGAGACCGATAGCGAACGAGAGGAGCCAAGCAACGACGAGAGTTAAGTCTTAGCTTAGTTTACAGTCAGGGAAAGGAGAAGAAATAGTCAAAGTAGCTCAGCCGGCCGAGGGCAAGGAGCTGATCATCCTATCCAGCCTATTGACCTTGTTCAACCGAGTTTACAAGCGGCAGGGGAAGGAGAAAGAACCAAACCAAAGACCTATTACCTTATTCCAGAGTGAAAGAAGGGAAACATAGGGAGAGGCGAAAAGATCAGTTACAGAAAGTTCAGGTAAAGTAGCCAGAAGGGGCAGGCGCAATGGAATAGCTTGAGCTTCTATTTCTCTTTTATTCTTTCTTCTTCTTTAGTAAAGGGGAATGCATCTTCAGTCTTTCCTTCCTGACTTCCGAATTACCAAGTTCAATCAGGGAAAGGTGAACAAGAACTGTTCAAGAATCACTCACAATAACAGAACGAAGAATGCATTAATCGAGAGTGAGTGTTTACAGTCCCATTCTTGTTTCATTTGATGCTCCCTCTTTCTTCTCTTGCTTTCTTCTTTCCTTGAGTCTTGACTTCCGAGAAGAGAATTACCGAGTTACATCGGGTTCAGGAGTTAAGGAGCTGATACTCAAGTTTTCCTTTATAGTCTTTACAGTCGAATAAATTAACAAGAGAACTGACCGGAATAGTATAGTCAAGAAAAGAAGGCGAAGGAACCCTTTTAAGAAGGAATCGTAAAGAACACCAACCAAGCAAGCTGTTTAGTAGAGTTAGAGCCGAAGGGAAGCGCTGTTTAGAGTTAGAGCCGAAGGGGAGCGCAGTTGAGGTTATTCCGTGTTATTGAGTTTACCTCGTGACAGAATAAATGGGGTGCAACAGCAAAGCAACTCCCGACAGTAAAGGTTCCCGTGAAAGAGAAAGAATCTTGAGTCTTGACTTCCTTAATTCAAGAGTAGTGCAAAAAAGCCGAGTTAAACACCTAACTACTAATTCCATATTACCAAAAGAGGGAAAGAAAGAACAAGGAGTGTAGCCAGCCAGCCTCGTTTACTACAGTTCAATCAATCAGAGAGATCAGAGTAAATTAATTGAATATCCTTGTGACCTTATTTACTTTGAATAACGAACTGTAACAGAAGGGGAAGTATAGTCAAGAAAAGGTTCAGGGGAATGAAGGAGACAGCCAGAGTTCAGTTCTTCAGTAGTTCATTAGTTTACCAGTGTTAGAATAATAAATAGGGACAAGCAAGAAAAGAGAAAGAGCTGTTCAAGAAAGATAAAAGGAAGGGGAAGGTAAGGTAATATCAGTTCCGGAGCTCAGACACTTGACTTTAATTAAAGAATAGGAACAGGGTGAAAGAAGGAAGGAAGGAATCTTGACTCTACCTTCAATCAAACAAACAAAGACAGTATAGGTTCGGTTACGGTTCCAGAGTGAATTTACTTACTCCACTGGAAAGCAACTAATTAATCTTGAGTTGTCACAGTCTGAACTTGATTAATAAGCAGAAAAGAGAAGAAAAGGAAGTAGTAGTTATTTCGTTTACTGTTTAAGAAGGGGAAGGAGGTAAAGATCATTCTTTAATCGTTAGTTAGTCTTTGTTTCAATCAAGTAATAGAAAAGAGTATAAGGTCCGGGAAGAGAAAGAATGTTTTCTATATCTTCAATTGTGAAATCAAGTAATAATATTGGTTCAGGCTCAGTAGCGAAGGGGCCAAGCAAGCCACTTTACCGAGTTGGAGAGGTCAAGGGTGACGCTTTCTTCTTTCAAACACACTGTAAACTCTCTTTAGTCTTGACTTTCAGTATCAGTAGTTTACCTACTTACTTCCCGCCCTAACCCATTCTTTATTAATTACCTAGCGAGCAAAGGGGTTCTATTCAGTATTACCTAGCGAGTAAAGGGGAATGGAATTAATCTTTCTTGTGTCTTTACTTCTTGTCTTGCTTTACGGATTGAATGAATAAGTTGTTGGTTCAGTCTTTCCTCTCCCTATACTAGAACTGTAAGAAGGGATAATGCATCTTGTGTCTTTACTTGTTCAATCAGGGAAGGGAATAAGCCGGGTTTACGGATAAAGAGCGAAATCAGTTCATACCTTCTTTACTTTTAGTCTCTACTGTAAAGAGAAAGCATAGGGGAAAAGGATTGAATATGCAAGTTCAGGAGAATGGAAGAAAGGATAGCAGCTTGTAACCCTCCTTTTATTCAAAGACTGTAAACTCTCTTTAGTCTTTACTTGTTCTTCAGGTTTAAGGTTAAGAGTCGGAATTGAGAATTAATCTTTCTTGAGGATTTACTTCTTGTTCAATATACTCTCAGGTAATACAGAGAATAGACAGAGTATAGGGTTATTACGGCAAGCAATGGAATAAAGCTTTCGCAGATTGAATGAAGTAGCGAAGGGTAATTCAAGTGAGGGAGTGAAACCCTTGCTCGTCAGGACAAAGGAGAGGGGCGAAGCCCTGAGACCCATAGGGCGAAGAGGCGAAGCCATGAAGACCGGTAGGGAGAGGATAGAATTTCTTAATTAATGGTACTTACAGGAGTTCAAGAAGGATCAGATCAAGAATGTTTCGTCTTTCCTTTCTTACCTCCGAGTCAAAGAGTGAAATCCTCTAAAATAGCCAAAAATAGCCCCAAAAATAGGGAGAGGATAGAAAAAATCATCAATGGTCTTTACAGTCTCTAGAATGTTTCATTTGAGTAGTTAAGGAGGATCAGTCTAATGACTCTTGTCTTGCTTTCGTCTTGACTTCCTTAAACCTGACTGACTCAAAAGAAGAAGAAATTGATGATGAGGCATCTTGAGTGCTTTAAATTCTCCTAAGGTTTGATGCTGCTCTTTTCTTCGGCTATTAGATAAAGAAAGGTACGAGGGGGGGACGAAGTGACTCGGCCAAAGGGGAAGGTTCCGGAGTGAAGGGGAAAGACTACTATTTACCTTGTGTTTGAAGGCTTGAATATGCGAGTTCAGGCAATGGAATTGTGAGACCGACAGGTTCAGCAGTTTACAGAGTGAAACCAGTCTCATTCTTCTTTCGTCTTTCAAAGCTGCTAATGAATTGACTCTTTCTTTCATTCTCTGATTCTGATTGAATTGGATTCTCCCTGAAAACACTGTAAAGGATCTCTCATTAATCTTTCGTCTTGACTTCCTGTTCCGGAGAATGAAAATAGCTTGACCGAGTGAAATCGAATGAATGTTGAGTCTTGACTTGAAACACTTTCAGGTTCAGGAGTGAAGGAGCGAAGCAACGAGACCGTAAAGTAAAGGACAGAAGTAACTAACCTATTTACCTCGTGAAAGAGTGAAAGCAAGAAGGTCATATCGGTTCTGGTTCAGGAGAATGCAAATAGCTTGACCTCGTGGTTATTATAGTCCTGGTTTTCGCTTTAGTCTTTCCTTTCAACACTTTCTTTTTCTTCTTCAATCAATTGTCTTTCCTCTCTCTTCTTTCTTTCACTGTAAATAACGGATCAATAATCTTTAGTTTCTTCTTTCCTTACTGTTCAGTCTCATTCATAAGGAGTGTTTACTGTTCAAGAATCAATAGGTGATTGAAGGTCAGGTAATATCATAGAGGTTCAGTTTCAGCAGATTGATAAAGGCTCGGGATTGAGTATGAATTGACTCGACTGTTTTTGTTCAGGTTCAGGTTGATTCTTCTTTTCTTTCTATTTCTAATTGTAGTAAGAAGGAGAGGGGAGAAGCTGCGAGACCGAGGTTCAGGAGAAAGAAACAAACAAATACCTATTTACCAAGAAAAAGATAAGAGAGAGATAGTCAAACCTGAACTAATATTACCTTCAGTGATTCCGAGTTAGATTGATTTAGACGTCAGTAAAGAGAAAGAGATTGAGAAGAACCCGTGCAAAACAACAACCAATAAGCCTCGGGAGGAAATCAAAACTGAGCGCTTTCCAGTTATCTTCGGATAAGCCAAAGATTATGAGTTAGATTGATTTAGACGTCAGTAAAAAGAAAAAAGAGTGAGAATGAATTTAGCTTTCTCTTTTGAGACTTTTCCCGCCTCTGATCTTACTAGTCCCAAGGGAGACATAGAACTAAGCTACCTAGGCACAGGTAACTAAAGAAAGCAAGTTTGAAGGCTTAGACTCAGAAAGGAATAAACTAAGAAGGATTAGGCCTAGACCCCGGGATTCGGGGAAAACTAAAGGAGTCAAACCTTATAATCTCTTCTCACCTTACCCGGTACCTGATTGAGCTTGCAGGATTGAGTCAGATGTACTTACCACGCCTGATATTGAGAAGGACGAGTTCCTTCATCTCTTTTTATCTTACCCGTGATAAAGATAAGGCTGTGATTGAGAAGCCGCAAAAGAGCTCTACATGCCTTTACAAAATCATAAAGACATAAAGACTCAGATTGATTGAGCTGCAAGCCGCGTAGTATGATTTAGTCTAATACTTGCCCTTCCTTATACTACTTCTACTTATTACTTATACATAGTCATACATAGTAGGCTTCTAATTAAGTTACCTAATGAAGTTTGAAGTTCCAGGGGGTAAATTGAAGTTAGGAAGAAAGAAGATGGAATCTGCTACTTCCTCTGATCTAGTAGGAAAGGAGGAGATCAGCCCTTTTAATCTCTTACAAAGCCCCGCCTTAAGTCGAATTCTCTCTATTATCGGAAGATACTATTACTATTGGATTTCACTATTGGATTGAGAATCAAGCGGATTCTATTCACCACTTCAGTCCTTTAGTAGGAAGACTTTGACTAAGGTCAAAAAGAAAGAAAAAAAGATCCAAGAGTTGGGCCCATATCCGGTCTGTACCCAAAAACAAGTGATAATTAGTCCGAGGAGTCAAAAAGTTCGGAATAAAAGCCTTAGGAAGAATATCCTTTGCTAACACTTATGGACCCTAACCTGGAAGTCTTAGTGAGGCGAATGCCTTAGAATTCTATAATTCAAAGTAAGGGATTGACTTCGTCTCTTTCTTTATTGCTTTAGTCGACCCGTAAACAGTATATGAAGGCAAGTCTTCAATTCCAATGTCTTGCCGAGCTTTCTCGATTTAAGTCTTTTCTTTTAGTTTGCCCTATACCTATCTTCAATCTTCAAATGAAAAAAGATCAGGCTAAGAAAACGACCATGGGTCCTTAGTTAGACGTCTGGATTTAAGTATTGAAATTGAGGAGGATTTACTAAGGAAAGGAACTCTAGCCTAAGTGTCCGATAGATAAGTAAGGGGAACATCAATATCCAAATATAGGGAATGAGAATAATTATAAAGAAGCTATGGTCAGATTTAGGACTTTCTTTACCATCCACCCTTGTCAAAGAAGATTTTATGGCCTTTATGCGAGTCTGAAATACTTGCTTTCGTCTTGCCTCCCTAACTTTCCGTTGAGACAAGGAGAATAGGGGTAGAAGGGTATTGGCATGGAATCTAAGGCTTGCTGGGATGAGATTTCAAGGCTTTTCCCCAGATTCTTTGTTGTTTTGATCAAATTATACCTATACCGAATTGAAAGATTAGGAGAGAGAAGGGCCTACTTCATTTGATCAGTCACGAACGTAAGGTAGAAGACTTGCTGCTTGGCAGCATCTCTGTCTATAAATGGTAGTCTCACAACATCAAAGACAGAATCTCAGCTCATTCTATCATTCTATAGGGGATGGCTTCAGTCCACTAATTCAGTAATTCAGAAGAAAGAGGCCTTATCTTGGTATTGGAATAGCCCTAAATTGATGGAATGGGAATGCTATGCTTCTTATTACAGGGGACTAGAAATAGAAGATATAAAGGCCCCTTTCGGCCAACCTCAATCTAACTTCATGGCCTAGCAGATCCGTTGAATGAGGGGAACGAGTCAAAAGCAATCTTCCTGACTGAAGAGTCGAAACCCAATCCAATGAAAGGCTGAGGTCCTAAAAAACTAGACTGAAACTGCCTCCTTAGCCTTTACAGCAGTGGCTTTCTTCCTTACTGTCTTAATAGAGGAGTGGGAATAGGGAATAGCCGGTAAGGCGTCAAGACGGATTGATTTCTAACTTCGAAATCTCCAGTAAAGGAATAGACACCAATAGAGAGATTTCGTAAAACCCTAAACCCTTCAGGAATGGACAAGAACTCAAGCAAAAGAAGCAACTGGACGTGATACGACTTTGACCGCTCTTAGGACCGAATCGAATGGAAGACTAGGGGACGCAGTCAAAGACGACTTCCTCTACTTCTCGGTAGGATTCAGTATAGGGGAAAGGAGGGGGAGTTATGCTTACAAGAGAAAGCTGACCCGAAATAAAAGAATAGGAACTTGCCGACATCGACCACTCATAGGAAACTAGGCTGGACGGACTGCAAGGCTACTCAATCAGACAACCAGACTGCCTATCCAGACCAGATTACCATACTCACTAAGAGACTTGCTTGCTTCCAAGACTTGGTTGATACCTTACCACAATAGGACGAGAGGGAAATGCCCCTTCTTCAAGGTTAAGCTACCTTACCTTAGTCAACTAAGCAAGTGAGACGGGTAGACCAGCCAGAAGGAAAGTTGTTTGTTGTTTAGTCTTGGTATGCGATATTGTCCAAGTCTTTGATTACTTGACTGGACGTACCTACCCTCGTAATTGATAGATAGAAACCTATGGGAAAAGAAAACCCTGTTCTGTTTAGTTTTCTTACTAGTTTTAAAAGTGATCGTAAAGTTCCCCACTATCGAGTGTGATAAAAAGCCAAGTTTTCAAGCAGCCAAGAGCAAGTTTGATTGGATGTGCCAGTAGGGCTTCCTAACGTTCTATAATCAACTTAAGCTATCACGAAAAGAAAGGCTAAAGGAAGATTAAAAAAAAAAAAAAAGCCTATTCTATACTAGCTTCTTTTATAGATGAGATAACTGGAGCAAATTCAATAGCAAGGGATATTCACCCAGCAACTCAAGCAGCAGATTTTATTCTGGGCATGAATGTGCAACAAGACTCGCAAGTTTTTTTTCTCTACTTCCCACCCTCAAACTCTAAAGCGTTAGTATATATAAAGTGCGCTTTTGGCCTAAGCTGCAAGTACTTTCTACTCCTTGGCATTCACGGATTGGTTATGTAGCAATCCTTCTTGTAAGGATCTAAAGTTTGGTTTTGATTGCCAGTAGCGTATGACCTTCTATGCAATAGCATGGAAGATTTTGGTTTAGAGTGAAGGTGTCGAGCTGTTTTTGATGGAGACTTTATTCTCCCTCATGATTCTAATCGGAGGATTACTAACAATGTTTAAATTGTTGTCTCTGCTTTCTATTCAAAGAAAACTGAGCCAAGTATGAAGGTAAGCAAGTTTCTTGCTTGGGAATTAACTTCCGGTTAAAATTCAATACTGATATGGTGCTTCCAAGAGGAACCAAGACTTTCATGGTGCTGCCACGGGACATTCTGGTAAGTCGGGTGTTGGTGGCCTTCTCCGAGATTGTTCAGGAACATAGATCCGTGGGTATACCTACAAAATGGCTTTCTCTACGAGCCTACAAGCTTAGCTTTGGTTTAGCTTCCAACTAAGACTCAAGGAGTTCTTTCCCCGGGATTGAGTGAACGATCTCATAGCCCTCCACCCGTAGCCCACAAAAGCACTTATTTATATAAAATGTGTACGATACCCCTTTCAAGCTCAAGCTTCTCGTGCTAACTTTTCAGGTAGATTTCTTCCGCACGTAAATCTATATATCCTCCTGTCTGTTCATCAAAATCAATATTTGTTCGATTGTGCTGTGGATTCAAAAAAGATTGAAAAAGACACTTTTCTTTTTAAAGAAGTAAAGCCAAAACACGGTGTCGAAGTAAGGGAAAGTGAAATCCAAAAACAGAGGAGACATGGTAGGCGATTGGTAAGCCGATGTTCTGACTTTTCTAGTTCTAGACACTGAGAATGGCAGACCTGCGACCAATAAAGCCACTGGAGAAGTGTTTGAGGCAGAAGGTATCCATTGATGCACCTTTAGTTTACCATATACTTTTTTGCTTTGACGGCTCAGCACGAAGATGCTTACGAGACGCTACTCGAAAAACATTAGCTACAGGCGGCCAGAGTTGGGAAGGATTAGGCAGCAAGCACACAGTCGAGAAAGTAGATCCGGCTAGGGTTACCCTGCACTTGCAAGACGGATCGAAGGAGGAAGCCAAGACGCCAAGTTCAGATTCCAGTGGAGATTCAGACCATCAGACACCGATTCTGAGGATGAAGGACACAATACAAGAGAGAGATGGAGTCGTCTGGTTGCAACACGACTTGGGAAACATTTTTTGATGAGCAGCTCTACAGGTGTACGAGAAAGACTATATAAAGGCTATGAAGCGCTGTAAGAACACTAAAGGCAGGTCATCGATAGTTGACGACGGTGGACCTCGGGAGGAGCACTTTACTTTAAGGCGTGCCCCAGCATTACCAGCGTATAGTCTTTATCAAAAAAATTCTTGGAGCCGGCGTATGAGGCGCAAAAGGAGAAATGGCATTACCAAGAACCAGAGATGTTGCGACTGAACCTCGGCACCGCTTTGTATATTTAGTCTTGCGGTGTAGTCCTTCAGAGGTATTCTTAGTGAAAGGACAATTAACCTCCCTTTACCTTTTCCGATCTCACTTAACCACTCTAGAATTCCTAGGTGTATTCCTTCTTTTCATCGTAATAAGTAGGAGCGGCGAAAGGATCAACTAGTTCACTTTTCTCTTTTTTATCTTTGTTTTCGATAATAAAGAAAGTTGATTCTTCTTAGTCTTAGAAAGAAAGGTACGATTCTATTGTTCAGAGGCCGTCCTCTATCCCTGAAGATCTATTTAACGATCTCATACAGGTATGTCTAGATTTGGTTGAAAGGTATGTCCCCTGGGCTCTTAAGATTCCTTATGAATCTTGGACTGGACTTCGCTGTCTACCGAAATGGTCATCGTCACTTGTTAAGGATTCGGCATTCGGCGTATTGGGAGCTAAGAAAACTCCCTTCCACCTGAAGCTCTTCGCGGTCTCCCTATAGGATAAGGCTTCTTTGTTTGGTGCTGATGGTAACAGCCCGAGCCCGAGTAAGAACTCTAAACTATGACCATTTTCAGCCGAATGCAAAGAGTGGGCCTCTCAATACATTTTTTGTTTTGTTATTTTGATTTTCCTAGGGGGGTGTTCGCTTTCTCAATTATGACGTACTAGGTTAGGTTTCCATCTAGGTCTCGGTCGGAGGTGACTTCAAAATTCTGGTAACATTCTTCCCTTCCCTTGATTCACGATCCTTGTTGCTGAATTAATCCCCCATGTGTCGGGACCTAAACCATGGTGGTGCACTTCTACAGCTTCTTCAATTACATAGTACATAGATAATAGCTCCTCTCCCTTCGGTCTCATTGCTTCGCTCCTCTTCTTCTTTGTTGTAAACAGCTCAAACACTCTGTCTTCGTCTTCTCTCCTTTACAATTCTAAATCATAAGAAAAAGAGAATAACTCAACCGAAAACCTAAACCTCGGCTTCTTTCGTCTCCTTTCTTTCACGAGGACAAAGTAGCTCTTTTCTTTCCTCTCGCTTCTTTCACTCGGTAAATAGGATAGTAGTCTTTCTCCTTCAAAATCAAGTGTTTCAAGGAAAGACTCAACTCTCGATGAATTATCCTTATCCTTATCCTCTCCAACTAGGCTTCGATTACAAGTTGGTGTGCTTTTAGCTCCATAACCTTTGACTCTATTCCCTGACCGGAACCTTATACTCTATTACCTTCCCTTATTTCACTCGGGTTTCACTATCTCATTTCTTTTTTAGGCTTTAGTCTGTTCTTTTTCTTCTTCTTTTTCGGAAAGAAAGATATATGCTATACACATTCAAATCTAATGAACTTCTTTCACTGTAAACAAGGTCTCTTTTCTTTCCTATCCTTGGAGTTTACGGTTGAGCATATGAAAGACTGATTGAACAAGGTAAAGCATATTCAATCCTGTCCCTGATTTCACCTATTCTATTGGTCTCTTTTCTTTCTTTTCTTTCTCTTGATATGATCTGAATTGAGTTTTTCTTTGATTTTCTTATGCTTTTATGATTCTATTTTGCATTCTGTTTTTGCATCGAGGAGATTCCTCACGTTACAAGGTAATAACCGATTTTCTCTTAGATTGGACCATTGTTCCTCCTTTTCTATATGGCCTATATGTAGGTGGGAAGTACACACCGAATATTGCATTAAACCAATGTTTATCGAAGTTAACATGTACGCGAATGCTCGCTTCCTTACTTCAGTCCGAGGATCCTCGATATGTTGATCCCCTATCAGCTCATGATATTCTTTCAGTATGTTCTTGGTCAGAGTAATATATATCCTCGGGGCAATGAAGTTAGGGCTATTGAGTTGGGTTTCTTTACGCATTGCAGCTTTGTTGGGATCTTGGACGGCGGTCGGGTCCACTTCGAGAATGTCTCAGGGTACCAGTGCCCAAAAAGAAAAAGCACTACTACAAGGGACATGGTGAGCATAAGATTGAGGGAGCTCTTATAAGGCCAGTGAATAAGGTCCGAAACCCAATATAAAAACATATCCGCTAAACATCAGGTATTTCTCGAAAGATCCTTCTAGCTCACGCTGCACTAGGTAGACCCGGCAGAATACTGACCGATTTGAAGGGGTCGCTTTGGCTGACCCGAGGTTAAGAAATCCATAGGCCAAGGTTGTATATGTTTTCACTCTCTCCTCAAGGAAGATTTTTTAGACCAACTCGTTCATGATCGAATAAGATAGTTGTCGTCCTTTTGAATTTTCCACGTTCTAGTAGACCTACTTTAAATACATTTAAAGTTGTTGTACGTTCTTTGCTTACACCAGAAGAAGAGGAAACCCACTCTTCTCTTCTTTCTTCTTTTTTAGAACCAAGTCCTTGAAGACATAATAACAATTATGTTATGAAACTAGTTCGTTAAGAATTTTGTTGATCTCGTTAGATACAAATTGTCGAGCCCAACCAAAAAAGATGGGGCTTGGTATAGCCACAGTTCGATTCCCAGGGTTAGAGTATTCCCTATTATCAGCCTACTCAAATCAGAACTCAACTAGTAGATTCTCTTTCGCTTATCGGCCGGTCGGCTTTCATTGTTGCAACCTTCGCATTTCCTGCTGAGATCCCAAGTCTCCATGTGGTCCCTCTTGGCCACCCGCGACCTTGGATTTTTAGAGAATCCCGCTCCTGTGTCGTGGGACTTGTAGCTCGGCAGTCCACCGGGTGGGTTTTTTATCCTTCCAGTTTCGAGTGTCTTCTTGGATAGCTATAGCGGCCCATAGGCGCAAGATGTACCTTGTATGGGGGGGGGGGCGGTCCCCTAGACATAATCCTTTCAGGTAGTGGCCGTTTAGACCATGGTCCATTAGATGGTCAGTGCAAGGCCAGAAATTTAAACACATTGATTCCACTCGTTCCCGACCTTCGCTTCAGGGTCTGTCCCTCGGTGTGGTCAGTACTCCATACTATCGGGCAGCGAAGCTTACACTTGTTCACTAATTATGACGATTCGCCAGGGCCTCTTTCCTCCTCCCTTTTCTGCTCACTCGTAGGGTCTGGAACCCCACAAAGGGGGAGGGAGTCGACTGAACATCTCAGCCATTGGCGGGAATTTCGCCCGCATCCAATCCCCAATTCTTGTTCACCACCGATGATCGCGTTGGGTGAATTGTGACCTCGTACGATCGTGTCGGGTGAGCAAGAGCCGCTTTGTCACAGTACTGACTTATAGGCTAACGGGTCACACTTTGGCCAAGTATCCTACAAAGAGACTCCCGAGAGCCAGAAGGATTAAAGGAATAGCCATAGGAATGGGCGCATCATGACATCTTAAGATGTCTTGCCCGAATGAATTAGTTGGTACTAGAAATGTTAGAAAAAGTGAACGAAAAGAGTAATAAGCAGTGAAAAGGACCGAGACATTTCCCAACTAGAAAGCAAAGTTCCTAATGATGGTATACTTAGTGTAAGCGAGCTCTAAGATCACATCTTTGGAATAAAATCCAGTTAGAAAAGAAAATCCAATTAGAGATAAGCTGCCCATGAGCATCATGGCATAGGTAAAAGGGAACGAGGAGGCAAGCCCCCCCATCTTCCGCATATCTTGCTCATCCGACATGGCATGAATCACCGAACCTACACTCAGGAATAGTAATGCTTTGAAAAATGCGTGATTCATTAAGTGAAAGACGCTAACCGAATAGTTAGAGATGCCGCAAGCAAAGATCATATAGCCTAATTGACTGCAAGTTGAATAAGCTAGGGCCCTCTTTAGATCGTTCTATAATATTCTAATGGTTGCCGCAAGGAATGACGTCGTAGCTCCTGCAGAAGTAATAACAACCAAAGCCGTAGGTGGGTATTCAAATAAAGGGGAGCACCTTGCTATCATGAAAACGCCAGCTGTTACCATAGTAGCTGCATGAATCGAAGCGGATACTAGAGTGGGCCCCTCCATAGCATCAGGTGACCAAGTATGCGATCCTATCTGTGCAGATTTCCCAATAGCACCAATAAGAAGTAAAATACAAATCATAGTTATGGCATTCAATCTCATATTGCAAGAAATCCAAGAATTTCTGGGGGCACTAGCACGAGCAAAAATGGTTGAAAAGTCTACTGTTTAAAAGAGAGTAAAATGAACCGAAATCCCAGGAGCTAATCCAAAATCACCTACTCGATTGACAAGCATAGCTTTTATAGCTGCTTTATCCACCTGAAGTCGTGTAAACCAGAAATGAATTAACAAATATGAAGCAAGACCTACTCCTTCCCATCCCAGAAATAATTGAAGAGAGTTATCTCCAGTCACCATCATTGGCATAAAAAAAGTAAAAATGGATAAATAACACATAAATCGAGGGCTATGCGGATCCTCAGACATATATGAAATAGAATAAAGATGGACCAAGCTACTTATGAATGTTACCACAATTAACATCACTACGGTTAGGCTATCGAACATGGAGTCAGAAGTGAATTACGAGTCAGACCAATTTGTGAATCGAGCAAGCTCCCCTTGCATGCAATGATGTGGTGGTAAACCTCTCATTCTAATTTAGTGCTCTCCGAACCGTGCGGGAAGGTTTCCCATCACACGGCTCACCAACTTGATCTTCCGCGGGAACCATATGTCCGAACATGCCTTGAAAAAGGGGTACGATCTCGCTTTCCTTTGCCACTCAAGTGCATGTACGACATCTGTCGTGCTTAGGCCCCTTCTTCCCTTCCCTAATGAAAGAGTCCACCGCCTGCCTTAGTAGTCAGTCTCAGCGTGCAGGCCTGCCTTTTAGTTAGTAGGTGATTCAGCAAAGAAAAGGCTGGATCAAGAAAAGGGGGTACTACGAGCCCTCTGCCCCACGCATCTAACCTGCTAGCGTGGTTCACCGGTTCCACCGACTAAAAAGAGTGAAAAAAGTCGATACAAAGGTGCGCTTGAAGTGAGGGGTGTGTTGTCCCTATTGGGCTGGGCCCTTCCCCATACGGTCCCATCGTCGGGAGACGACTCTCTGTAAGAGACTTTATCGAGGCTTTATGCAACAACCCCTCAACTATACCTACCTTTCATAATACGTATTACGTTACATCCGTGCACTCATTCTCTTTTTTGAGCTTTCCTCTCCACCTAGACTTTCCTGGTCCTGGGGCTTGCGTTCCTTACTTCAGTCTGTCTTTCAGTATACTGGATATCTTCTTCTTAATGGCCGCCATCTTCCTTGTCGTCGTCCTTTGGCTTGGCTTATCAACTTTCAACGCCATCCTATCTTTCTTTCTACCTTGTTCTTTGGATGCTTTCCCTGGGGTCTTAGCTACTCGCTTTCGAAGGAACTTCCGCCGCCTTCTGAGTTCTGGCCATAGACTTTGTCTCAAGGGCTGGATTGTTGTTGCTGCCCTTGTAGGTAGTCCTTGTTGGAGAGTCATAACTTATCTCAATTGAGAGTCCTACGCTGCGTCTTATCTAAACCGCTGGCAGCCTTAGCTAGAGCCACTGTATGTAAGATTGGGGTCAAATGTGTCCTGCCTTGAACGAAGATGAACACAGACTCCTTGGGACATCAAGTTTGGATCTTGGCCTTTCCTATCCGCCAACAACCTGCGCGGTTGGAACCCAATCGTTGTGCGGCTCTAGGCATCCTGGGCTAACAGCACTTCGAATGGTCTCGAAATTGGCTGAAAAAAGAAGCAAAATTAGGTAGGCTCGACCTACTGGTAAGCTCTATCATTGGCTTTCACGGGTCCTTTGTTAGATGCCAATGTCGCATTGCCAACAACCCTTGCTTTGCCCCTTGTTCGTAAGGCTTATTACCTTTCTCACTTTCATCGGTACATATAATAAATGGATGGGGCTATTCATTTTGTACGATATTGGCGTTGTGCGACACTAGTCCTGTCGTCCGCCTAATTAGTGGGGAGACATTGATGTACGCAGTCAGCCATGAATAGGGTAAAGAATCACCAGAGATACCTTCAAAAGTGACCAACCGGTAAGTTGCTACCATTTCCAGCTCTGCTGCTAACGAATGTGAGAATGAGTTCGCTCCTATGGGGGAGATTTATCTTTCCCACCCTATCTCTAAAAGGCAGATCCATTTCAATCCCCTTTATTTCCTCCTACTCATCAGAAATCATTGTTATTGGTGTCGTAAGGCGACGCTCGGTGTCTCGTCACTTTGACCCCCTGTTACCCTCTCTCGTTCTTCATGGCCTAAAAAGAAAGAAAGAAAGAAAGAAAGAGAATAGAATATCTATATCAAGAAATGGAAGAGAAAGCATATCAAGCCCAATGTTGGGATTTCAGGCTTATATGTAGGACCTTGACTACTACGATCGGGATCTTGAGTCCTTTCCTCTCCTTGACTTGTATTAGTAGAGCGTAATTCATCTAAAGGCTCTGAATATCATGAACTTGTCTAAGTCAAACTCTGATTGTTGCGGGAGAAAGTTCTAGTAAGCTCGTCTCAAGTGCTGGCGTAATTCATAAAACAACTCCTACCCTTGCTAAAGCTTTCTATTTAAGGCTTTTCACTCCGATTATCCTTATTCAAGTGGTATCACAGAGAATCTTTCCTTTCGTTCTTCTGGCAAGGGTTTGAATTGAAGAGGGAGGGGCTTGGTAGTTAGGAAAGTCAAGTCAAGGAGGAAGGTGCTGTACTATTGGGCAAGTAGCGGTTGTAGTCTCGTCTTTCTTGTAGCTTTGGGGATTTTGCTACTAACGGATTCAAAAGAAGGCTGAAAGCTCAAGTGCAAGCTGAGTAAACTTCTTCCGTTTTACTGCAAGTCTAAAGATAAAGAAAGGGAGGGGAAAAGCCCACTCGCTATTAACTCGCAACAATCTCTCCACTCGCATAGTAAACAACACTCGCCCTAGTCAAATCTGGATCTTGTTACTAGAAGAACGAATACCGAGACTCCTTTCTTTTACGCCTTATTAGTTATTCAAGCTGATCACTTTGTTTGTAATGAAAAGGAAAGAGAAGAAGGCTGTAGATCGAGAGTCTTTCCAGGCAATGAAAGCGGTAGGGCAAGTGAAACGAGATTTGTCAGGCTTAAGGTAAAGGGCATGAGAGAAAGAGCTGGCGGTAAGTGAAGAAATTCCTTCTGGTAGTGGATGCTGGTGAATCAGAGTCAAATCTCTCTTTTCTTTCGGAAGCTAAGTCGTAACTTATACCATTCAAAAGGCGCTACAGCCCTTATGGTTATGGATAAGGAGAAATAAATAGAACCGTTCATTCTTTGCGGTTACGGTAAGCAAGTCGATTAGTACACAACACTCCCTCCTTTATAAAAGGTGAATAATTCACTTTATTGACGAGCGTGAGAGCAATGCACTTTGTCTTTTGGTTTTGAACTTCTAAGAGCTTTTCAGTCGGAACTCAAAGCTAGTGCGTTAAGAAAGCTTCTTTGTTGTAAGGCTATCGGATTAGAGAATTCCCTCTTGCTCGCCCTACTTCTCAGTAGAGATACTAAAGGGAAAGCAAGTGTTGTGATGAGATCAGTCTTTCGTCTTGGGAGAGGCAATGGAATTGTGAGACACAATAACCTTTTGTTTACCTACAGTTCAATCTGGTGAAGGAAAGAAAAGAAAAGAGACCCTAAAGGATAGGAAAAGGTGAAAGGAGAGGAAAAGGAAGAAGAAAGAAAAACGAACAATCAAAGATTCGAAACCGAGTCTTTACAGTCTTTGAATAAATAGGAAAATGAGTGAAAGAAGGATTGAATATGCGAGTGAAGGAGAATGAATCGGAAAGTGGCGAAATAGCTCTTCCGAGTTTCCCTCCTGAAATAAGGCATGGGAATAGAGGTGAAGGGGAAGGAGTTTACAGTGAAAAAATAAATTGGGACAAGTGATTGGATTGAGTTCTGGAGTACAGTCTCTTTCCTTCTGAATTACCTCAGGGAAGAAGGATTGAAGCAGAGAAGCCAGCCTCTTTACCGAGTTCATTCAGTAGCGAAGGGAATAGAGGTGAACAATCACTTCCTGAGAATAACTCACAAGAACTGCACACTGTAGAGTATAGTAATCTGACCATCAAAAATCTTTTCTTCCTTAATGAAAGAGCTACTGAACCTATTTACCTCGTGAAATAATAAATAGGAAAAGAAGTGAAGGAGAATGAATCTTTCTTCTTACAGGAGAGAGAGTAAAAGAGTGAAATCAGTCGATGAATAAGGAATATTGATCTCTGACAGTGAAGGGAGAGTACTAGAGTGAAATCAAGGATCAGATCAAGAATGAATCTTGAGTCTTGACTTCGTTGAGTCTTAGTTTACAGTTCAAGAAAGGGAGAGGTTCAGGGGAAGGAGAAGAGAAAAAATGAATCTTGAGTCTTTCCTTCCTTAATGAAAGAACTACACACTGTTGCGTATATCTATATTCCCATAAAAAAGCTTTCCCTTCTTAATGAAATGAGCGAAACACTTGATATTTGTTGTCTCTATCAAAGACAGTTCCATTCTTCTATCTTAGACGATTTGAGGTTACTCGACTATCCGGCCCCGCAAGGCACTATTGGAGAGTTCATTAAAGTCCGCCGCTTTCTCAATAGAAAATGGAAGCTGTAAAGATGAGCTGCTCTGATCATCTATGTCACTTTGCCCGAAGAGAAGAGAAAGAGAAGTAGCGAAGCCACTTTACCATTCAAGAAGGAAAAGGTTTGAGGTTCAGTCTTTCCTTTCTTAATGAGCGGAACACTTTCTATCTGCAGTCTCAATCAAAGACAGTTCCATTCTATCTTAAAAGATCTGAGGTTACTCGACTGTCCGGCCCCGCAGGGCACTATTGGAGAGTTCATTGAGGCCCGCCGCTTTCTCAATATCAAATGGAAGCTGTCAAGATGAGCTACTATGATTATATATGATATTTCAATTTCTTCCTTAAATCAGAGAAGATCAGATGAGAGTAAGGTAAACTAAGAGTTTCTAATTAGGTTCAAGATCATTCTTGTTGAGTCTTGACTTGATGAATAAAGGAGAGGTTCAGGAGTGAAGCCGAGGTTTAGGAAAGAGCTACTTACTTTAACCTCCAGAAATAAGGGAAGGGAATACTCAGGGGCAGGAGAGAAGCCAGCCACTTTAGAATGAAAGAATAAATAGGCTCACAGTAGTTAAGGATAATTAATTATGCTTGTCCGAGTCTGATTCTTCAATCAATTCATTCTCTTTCCATAAAGGTTTCAGTTCATGAGCTTCTCTTTCTTTCCTTCTTGTCTGTCAGTTCCTTCTTCTTTAACTCAAAAATGACACTTTACGACTTTACAGTCGTAAAGCATCAACTCTAATTAATTGAAGCTGCTTTTGTTAGTGAAAAAGCTCTTACGAAACTTTACAATTATATGGAGCATCAAAAGAATGAACTGAAGCAGCAACTGTTAGTGAAAAAGCTCTTACGAAACTTTACAATTATATGGAGCATCAAAAGAATGAACTGAAGCAGCAACTGTTAGTGAAAAAGCTTTTACGAAATTTTACAGTTATATGGAGCATCAAAAGAATAAATTTCCTATGCAGCTGTTAGTGAAAAAGCTCTTATGAAACTTTACAGTTGTATGGAGCATCAACTAAATAAGAAATGTTCTTTACACGAGTTCAATCAGTCCAATGAATAAGGAGTTGAGGATTGACTTCCCTTCTGGTTCAGTAGCTCAGGGAATAGAAGTTCAGTCATTCAATGAAACACTTTCTCATCTAGCCTATGTAAAAGAGTGAAATCAGGGACAAGTTCAGGACTTTCCCTTGTTCAATGACCTAAAAAATAGGGAATATCGTCAAAGGGTTTCGCTTTTGTCTTTGTTTACTATATTTGAATAACTCACAATAACAATAATGGATGGTAATAAAGGTGAAGGGGCAGGTTCAGGTTCATGAGCAATCTTTCTTTCATTTTTATAGTCTTGAAAAGAGACCGAGTTCAAAAGTGGGCAAAGCTTCGAGTCTTTACTTGATGAATAAGGAGAAAGATCAGAGAAAGAGAAGGAGCGAAGCAAGCTGTGAGACCCATAGGTAATCTCAGCCTATTTATTTACCGAGTGAAAGATAAGAGAGTGCTTTACCTCCTTCAATCAATCCAATGGAGCAGAAAGNGGTAAACTAAGAGTTTCTAACTAGGTTCAGGTTCATTCTTGTTGAGTCTTGACTTGATGAATAAGGGAGAGGTTCAGGAGTGAAGCCGAGGTTCAGGAAAGAGCTACTTACTTTGACCTCCAGAAATAAGGGAAGGGAATACTCAGGGGCAGGAGAGAAGCCAGCCACTTTACAGTGAAAGAATAAATAGGCTCACAGTAGTTAAGGATAATTAATTAAGCTTGTCCGAGTCTGATTCTTCAATCAATTCATTCTCTTTCCGTAAAGGTTCCGGTTCATGAGCTTCTCTTTCTTTCCTTCCTGCCTGCCAGTTCCTTCTTCTTTAACTCAAAAATGACACTTTACAGTCGTAAAGCATCAACTCTAATTAATTGAAGCTGCTTTTGTTAGTGAAAAAGCTCTTACGAAACTTGACAGTTATATGGAGCATCAAAAGAATGAATTGAAGCAGCAGCTGTTAGTGAAAAAGCTCTGACGAAACTTGACAGTTATATGGAGCATCAAAAGAATTAATTTCCTATGCAGCTGTTAGTGAAAAAGCTCTGACGAAACTTGACAGTTATATGGAGCATCAACTAAATAAGAAATGGTCTTTACACGAGTTCAATCAGTCCAATGAATAAGGAGTTGAGGATTGACTTCCCTTCCGGTTCAGTAGCTCAGGGAATAGAGGTTCAGTCTTTCAATGAAACACTTTCTCATCCAGCCTATGTAAAAGAGTGAAATCAGGGACAAGTTCAGGAGTTTCCCTTGTTCAATGACCTCAAAAATAGGGAATATCGTCAAAGGGTTTCGCTTTCGTCTTTGTTTACTGTGTTTGAATAACTCACAATAACAATAACTGATGGTAATACTGGTTCAGGGGCAGGTTCAGGTGAATGAGCAAATCTTTCTTTCATTTTCAGAGTCTTGAAAAGAGACCGAGTGAAAAAGGGAGCAAAGCTTCGAGTCTTTACTTGATGAATAAGGAGAAAGATCAGAGAAAGAGAAGGAGCGAAGCAAGCTGTGAGACCCATAGGTAATCTCAGCCTATTTATTTACCGAGTGAAAGATAAGAGAGTGCTTTACCTCCTTCAATCAATCCAATGGAGCAGAAAGCAAGAAAGACCTATTTACCGAAAAAGAGATAAGAGAGTGCTTTACCTCCTGAAATAAGGAAAGGGAAGGTAGTATCAAAAAGAAAATGAAAGATCAGAGAAGAAAGAGACCGATAGCTGAATCACTTGAATCAATTGAAGGAGCGAAGCTGTGAGACCGATAGTTGGAGAGGGAGAGGAGCACCGTTTATTTATAAATAGAGAGCAATCACAGTACGATAGAGACAAACGAGATTTTGACTAACTTCTGTTAAACCAAGATGATATTCTTGACCTTTGCTTTCATTAGCTTTCTTCCTGGGACAATCAGTTTAGCCATTCCTATCTCAAGTCCGGTAGGATTCTGCCTCTTTAAACAAAGGAAGAAACTCTGATTTATGATCCAACTCACTTCCCCTTCCAAATTGTCCTGAGCCCTAACACCACCCTTATTGCCAAAATCTCCCTATAATACTGAGGTTATATCAACCACTCACCTCCTATCCTACTCCTCCACCCTCACCTAAAATCTGCCAAAGTCAGCCTTAGCCATGAAATTCAAAAGCTTGTGAGGTACCTTCCTTAGGTTGTTATTTTACCTCTCTTTCCCATCAAGCCTCTTCAAGGAAGCTAGCTCAAGACCCTCTGGCAGATCAAGACGACTCACTGATCAAAGGGGCGAAAGTATGGATCACCCGCCGATCTATGATCAAAGAAAACTATACCTGAAGAATGAGATACAGATTGACCAGCACAAAAGTCATCTCTATCAATCTACGCTCATTGATGAGACGGCGACATAAAAAAGAAAGTCTACTGATTGTCACCCCCCTTTTTTTCCACTGAAAAGTCAAACAAAAAGAGAGAGAACCTTGGGAAGTTTAATAGGGTGGGATCGAGGATGGGATTGAATAGCGAATGCACTTGCAGTTAAGACAGGTCCTGCATCTCCTACCTAATGCAATTGACCGACCCGACATCTCTTTCGTTCAATAATGTCTTCGCTTCCAAATGCTATTTACCAATAAGAATAGGAAAAATACACTACTTGAATTGAAGAAGCTCAACCTTGAAAAAGAAAGGTGGTAGGCCGACATTGAACGCTGAAACTTGGCCACTAAAGAAGGCGAAGACTGGGCAAAGACTAGGCCCACTTACTGCTTACTGACATGCCATGGTTTAAGCTCTAGGCTCCATAGACGAAACTTTTTTTTAGGTATTAGGGAGGGGGGACACTACTCAGCACCTAAGGTGGGGTTCAATGCCTAACAAAAACGGCCAAAAGAAATGTGGAAAGAAAGAACACATGCATAGAAATTTCGTCTGTCGAAGGTTCGAGAATCTATGAAAGGACATCTAAGGCTAAGTAAGGAAGAATGAAAGGAAGTCCATTACTGAGAAAAGTAGTGATCTCGTCTTGCTTGCTGGGAGAGAGGAAGCTTCCGAACCACCTTTTCCAGCCAGATAGCGAGTGATCACTCAATAATTCACACTAAGAGAAAGCGGCCGGGAATGAGTACCTATCCCTTATGGGAATCAAACCCGTGTCTTCGACATGAAAAGACGATGTCCTAACCACTGGACGAAAGGGACAAAAGAACCATTCTTCATATATCTAAGCTCCGAGAATAGAAGTGGTTCGTTTTCTTTCTATACATACATATGCAATTCGAAAATTTCGTTTGTGTTTATGTTGGCGATTTTGGATGTGAGTTCGGCAGGTCGTCCCGCCCTTCCTACAGGTTCCCCCACCGACCTAGTGACACACCAACCACGCCCCTTCCCTTTCTCCGATCATCAAGCCCACTTCTCCCTTTCTTTGTCTTTCATCCTCCCTGCTGTTCATCCTATACAAATAGTTAAGTGAGGCCCCATTCTTTCTAATTCAAAAAAGAAAAGAGGGGTCGTTTTAAGTGGTGAAGGCCTATGCTAAAGTCAGAAAGAAAGATAGTTAAGGTTACTCAGGTCAGCTGGTTAAGGAAAGAAAGCTCAGGTTATGAAATCGCTTAGATGTTAGTTAATTAATAATAGGTAGGTAGTGAGGCGTCGGTACGAAGTTGCGTCAGCTGTAGATATAGACTAGGCTAAGGGACAGACTGAATCTCTTCTTCTATTCTCTTTCTTGACTTACACCTTACACTTCCGCTGAGTCTAACGAGGCTCAAGTGCGGAGCCTTCCACTGTGGACCAAGACTAGGCAAAGGTAGAACACCGAACTTAGCTGACTTTCTCATAAACCTTGATTTCGCTATGCTCAATAAGAACCCGAAATAGCGTAAATAGTTTTATGTTCCGCTTCCAAAGTCAGTCATCTTTGCCCAAGTGTGAACTGCGGACGACTCTCTTGTGGTCCCATTCCTTCTTACTTGACTTCTGCGTCAACCCAACCCGAATGGGAAGAAGAGGGTTAGCAAAACAGCGGTCCACTTTGTACATTTGCTGAGGCAGACCCTTTGTATAGGGCATTTTCTAAAAGGGAAGGGAACAACTCACCAAAGAAGGCTGGCAGTAGGAATGAAGGAAGCGGGAAGCTACCGCTTCTAGAATGCAAGCAACTCATTTCCTTTTTTTTCAAGTGTACCCCGTGAAATAAGAAAAAAAGGTTGATGGATGAAGTAATGGGAGTGACAAATGATTACGGTTGCGAAAACCGGAGAAAGTTGGGAACCGTCAGTGACTTTTTGAATCAAAGTAGGGACGAGCCGAGTACTACGACTACAGGGGGGAAGCTTTGCTTCTACGACAGCTTTCTTCCTCCTCGCTTCTTTTCTTTCTAGAGACTAGCTTCTCAAGTGGGTGGCTTTGTAAGCAAGCTACCTTCAGCATCAGTTAAATCCCTATCAACAATAGGCCGGAAGGAATGGTGGGGAATGATGCCTAATGAGACTCTTAGTCAAGCCTTAGCCTATCTCTCGATATAGTCAGGGGCCTTTTCCTAAAATATCCCATCAAAAAGGGGCTGAAAAGCTTTGAGTTTAAGGGTGTGCAGGTTTGGAACCCTATACAAGAGGCTAGCACGCAATGGCTTTCTCTGATAGGGGCTCACTTCTTCCCGCTTGCTGCTTTTCATTTTTTTATAGGAGTAGGTACTTGCTGCTCGTCAAAGCCGTAGCTTGCTGTCTACTAAACAAGCCTTCACTGCCCGCCCGACCTCTATCTTTTTGAATCTTAAGTCAAGTTTGGTCAAATCAATGAAGTTCACAGCCTAACCTCTTTGTTTGAAGCTTTGCCAGGAAGCGGCCGACTTGTTGAAGCTTTGCTTCCCCTAATTCCAAAACACAACAATAGACTTGCAACTCTCGTATAGGAAAAAGCTTCTCTTTGATAGCGGTCATAAGGTAAGGATCTGATCGTATCTCGAGACTGAAACCTGTGCGGGGGTAGGGGCGGATGCAGCCAAGTGGATCAAGGCAGTGGATTGTGAATCCACCACGCGCGGGTTCAATCCTCGTCGTTCGCCCATCAATAAATAGACCATTTGTTACGGAGACACAAGACAAACAAATCTATCAAGCATTTTTTCTGCAAATCATCTCGAGGTTTTCAAAGGCATCCAAGCAATTGGTATCCCATTGAAAGATAGAAACCATAGATTTGCGTCGCCTACTAGCTTCAAGCACAAATGGAATGGCTGATCATTCATTTCATTCTATGAAGTTTTTAAGACCTCACTAATCAGGCTTACACTTTTGAGTGAATAATTAATGATGAAATTCACCCCAGGATTCAGAGCAAATCTCCCCTCTTACTAAACCATGGGAAGCCCCGAGTAGTTTACCGGGAAAATTGAGTTGTCGTGACGATACCCTGATTTTCTTAGTGGAAGATTGAAAAAGACTGATATTCATCACGAGACTGATCAGATTTGTCGTAGACACCCGAGAGACCTCCACAAGGCAGACTCAAAGAGTAAGAGGACAACAAGCAAAGAGTGTTGCTTTCATTTCTTTATTGAGATTGAAATCAAGTTCTTTAAAAAGGGGATAGGTATAATGCACACAGGCCAAGTCAAGAAAAGGACTTCCTTACTTGATTTTGAATAATAGTCAAGGTGACGGGGAGCGCATTAGATATTACCTAAATCGGTTTTTTTCGGCACTCGGTTCCCCTCTCCTTTGGCAAGAAGATATTCCTTCGGAACCCTCTCCTTTGCATCATCAAGTCGACGTTCAGTTTACTTTTTCGATTAGGAACTCTTAGTCGAGCTGATGGCGAGATCGATTTTGTGTTCTGGGGGAAAGAGAAAAAGAGAGGAACCATCGACCAATGGTGCTTTTACGAAAGAGCTTAACTAATAGGGCCTTTTTCTAGATGTTGAAGAGGTGAGTAAGGGGCTAATACCTTGTCGACACTATCGAAACTGAAATCCACTCTCAATCGCTCTTTTTAGTGTGGAGGAATTGTTTGCGTATCTTGGACTTAAGGAAGGAAAAAAGTCCCATATCTTCCTTGTTGTGATAGGGTGGGCATAGTTCTTTGTTTTCAAGTCAAGCTCCGTATCCCTCTCTCTTTTTAGGTTGGCATTACAAAGAAAGAGAGTGCCAAGAAACAAAACATACCCCTCACTTTTGGAAGGTTCGGGATCGTCAGGGAGCCCCTAATAGACTTGACTTCACTGAACCGTCACTATCACTACTCTTTGTCGGCTTCTACCACTCGTCACTCGTCTACTCGTCGAGTGCGTCCCTAGCTCTTGCTCGTCTCTAGTAGCCGATCGATTTTCTTCGTCCCTCTCCCGCTTATTGATTAGGGAGAGTCACTCAAGTCGCTTGGCACTCGTTCCTCTTTTCTTTTACGAAAATCAAGGGGTTTATGCATATTTCGGAAACTCAAGTAACTCGTCAAGCTAAAGAGGAGTTCCCTCACTGCTCAAGATATGTAGCAGATGGCGTACTGATAGATCTCCTATTCGTTCTGGATCTAGATGATAAAGAAAGAGAAGAGCCCTTGTTTTATTTATTCTAGTTGTTTGATATTAGTAAAGCGTTAACGCACCCCTGCCATCTTTCTAAAGCAACAAGCGGGAAACTTGGACTTGAAGAAAGCAACAGCAACCCATCAACCTAATAATAATGAATGAAGGGGCTTGGCTCGAAAGGTTTACGGTAATTCTTCAGAGTTCACTTTGAAAACTCTCCAAAACAACAAACAAAGCAACAAGGATACCAACTCTGCTCAAACCACGGGGAGCAGATGTTCCCCATGCAACACGCACTCCACGGGGGGGGATGCCCCCCAATCAAGACAAAAGCCCTTGGGGGAAAACGACCCCCCTAAAACCTCTGTTACACTTAAACACCTTACACTAGGAACAGGTACATAAGGAACGGTTACATTCAGAACAGTTACTACTAGGAACAGTTACACTAGAAAGAGCGAGGGAAACACCTCATATATGTACCACCGAAAGCCCTTTCTGGCACGAGGAAACAAAAACTAGAAAGATTAGGGATAGGAAGCCCACCTCACAAAGAAAGAAGGGGCAGCCCAGGAAGTATCCCATGTGTTGTCCTCCTTCCTGTAGTTTGCCAGTTTGATTCGGTACAGAATGCCTTCCTCTAGTGTTGGGTTATCCCCTATTTGTTTGGCTCAACACTTCGAACAAACGCAATAGACGGGAATTATGCACAAAAGACCCATTTTGCAAAATAAGATGCCATGTTCTCTCTTCGGCGGGAGCTCCCATAAGAGAACTATATGAGGAATTTCCACTAACCCCTTCCTCCCAACTTGGTGGAGCTACAAGTTGCAGTGCCATACTACGTAGTCCTCCCCTTCCTCATTTCTGTAGATTAAGTAACCCAGGGTTTCCTCTTTCTTGAACAGGCGCTTGTGTGTGAGGAATTGCGAGAACCTCACCTCCAATTTCGATTAGTTTACTTTCATTCTTGGCTTCCCCTATTCTCTTGAAAGGATCTCAAAATGGGAACTCAAAAGGGGGCACCCCAGACTCTAGACTCTCTTTTTTCTTCAATGGGATCATAGCAAAGTTGATTAAGGAAAATACTCCTCTTCAACCCTTCTTACGAAAGGCGGTCTCGAAAAGGTGGCACAAGAGAATCTGACAACCTCTTTCAGGTTGATCCTCCTCCGAGCCGAAGCTCCTTATTTGACCTTCCCCCAAGAGTCCTAGAAGGGAACCCTCCCTTGTGAAAAAGTACCCATCCTTCAGCGACCACGGCGAAGACTCCCTTCTTTCCAGGCGACGCCTTAGTCTTTGCAATTCCTCCTGTCTTTCTGTTACCTAGGGTTCCTCTGTTATTAGCAAGGCCTCACAGTCATTATACAAGAGGGTGCGGCTCCTCCCTTTATTACGATGCGAGGGACCAGGGATCCCAAGGGCCTCCTCTTTACCTTCACAACCTTCTGATTTGCAGCAAGAGCCCTTCGCCTCAGAACCTACACCCAGGGCTCCTATCTCTAACATCGGGGGCTCCTCGATCGAGTGGGGACCTTCTTCTTTGGATACAACCCCAGAGAGTTGCGATGACACGTGATTCTTCCAACCCCTTAATATTAGAGGAAAAACGTAGCCTAAGGAACCTTGCCCGGAAGGGGCCTTTCTCTTTCATACTGGCTGGAAGTTTGTTCGCGATCATCACGATTGTGATATTTTGATGTTTCTGAAAGACTTTACCATACTTCGAGTCCAATCTGCACTCTTGCCCATCCAATACCTGAAGAATCGTGTTGGAATAAACGGTACCTTCCTCGGTTGTGCCAAACATTCCTGAGGACTCACTAGGCTCATGAAATTCGTCAAAGACCCAAAGGTCATAATAGTCATTTGCTTCGGTAAAGTCATTCCGGCGCGAGCTTACGAAATAAAAACACCTTCTGTAACATTTGAAAAAAGAGGGTTTTATGGGTACTAGGGGCCCCACGAATATCTGCTTTGTCTTAAGCGGCCTCTGAAAAGATAATTGACATGCCACCCAGTCCAGTAGAAGAGATTTTTTCTCAATTTCTTCAATTGAGTATTCCGTGGGATAACCGGCGGCTTTTAGATCCACTTCTATCCTTTCAAAAAAAGGGGTTTTCATCATTCGCAACACCTGTAAGTCCTCATGAGCTTCTTTGATTCTAGGTAATGAGGAGAATAGCTTCGCGGTAAACAGGGAATCTTCATATATTTCCAAAACATTACACATCTCAGTTAATCTCGGAATCATCCTTGCCAAGATCGATTCCTTGATTTTTGTATGGCGAGATCTACAATGAACCATTCCCTGCAAATCTCCGAGTGTAAATTCTCCCCAAACGTAAGGCGAGCAATCTTCTTTCAACACGTATTCCACAACCGTGGACCAAGCTTTATGGAATTTCACATCAATGGACCTACCGTCCCATTCCTTAAATGCATTTCGAAGAAACTTAGCAGCAATCCAATGGGAAGCTTTCGTAAGCGCTCCAGCATGGTAGTGGAGGCCCTCTTCCTTATGGGATTCTGTTGCAACAATAATTGATCTGCAGAGAAAAACACCTTGAATTCTTGCACTCACCATTTTGTAATTCAGGACCTTTTATCCGCACGGGTTAACGTAATTAACAAAAATCTTCTAATATGCAAAGGGGACCCTTCAGTCATTACCGAGGGGACCATGGTTGTTGGTTTGGGGTTGTCATTGTGTTACTGATGTTTAGTTGTTGTAGATCCATTAGGTTGTTCAGGGAAAAGCGGTTGCAAGGAGCGGAACATCGGTAGTTTCGACCAATGTTCCGGGGGCCCATTAGGAGTAAAAGCAAAGATGTCCTTCTTCGTAAACAACCGATTCTCCGCAAACCACTAATACTTGAACTACCCTTTGCTTTACGTACTCGGTGAAGAGGAAAATGCAAGCTTTTTGGAATTACAGATTAACATGGTTAGGTGAGCAACCGGGCCTCCCATCATTTGAAGATTCCACCAGGACTTTGCTTGATCTTTCGTATATTAGATATAGAATCTAACCATTTCACAGGTTAGGATCGACTCTTTCTCACTAGGCTTGATATTTGTAGTCTTGTCTGTCAAATTCTCTGTAATGGTCGACACCTCTTCATCGATTAGCTTTCTTGCCCTACTTATTTTCCTTCCTTCCTTCATGGATTCCTGCGCTTAGAGATTGTAGCGACTTGGGGAGCATAGGGTAGGGAATGAGTAAACTAATGTCCGTTGGCTTTAATGAGTTGGAGCAAGCTATGGAGGAATGTAATTACAGGCAATTTCTTGCAAACCCCGTTCGTTATAAAAATGGAAGAAGAAAGAAAGAGGTGAGTGATCTGAATTTAGAACCTCAATGATAATGGGATCCCATATTCAACAGGAAGAATAGCAGTGGAACGACTGTAATGATATTTGACCTCTTTCCTGTAGTTCAGGGCTAAGAAGGGAAGGAAAAAAGTCCTCTGGTTCGTCTAAACGCCCTGCAATCAAACTCAAGGAAAGCTTTGAAGAGCAGATAGGTGAAGAGTATGACAAGGGGCTGACTTAATAAGCAATGAATGTGAAAGAGTAGCCTTTATAGGTGAGACAAGAACCCTGCCTTCCTTCTTAGGGGGATTTCTTTGCATGATGATGGTAGATGGTTAGAGGATCTAAGGGCAGGTATTAAAACGAAATAATTCCTCATATGAGACTGATTGAGAAAGGATAAGTAGAACTGCACGAAGAGGGGGAGATTAGTAGGCAACACCTGAAGGAAATGAAATGCCCATATATATGTTGCACAGAGGGGTAACTAACTGATTATCTGTTCTCCGATCCGTGTTTGGATCTGGATATGGACATCACCAATTGGAGAAGCTCAACTACATTTTGAGGAAGTAGCTACAGAAAAGGGGGACCACCTATTAAGCCTAAGCAGAGAAGGGTTTAGAACGAATGATGAGAATCGACCTAAGGGCATCAGATCGAGGAATCCTTGATTCTAATTTCTAGTATGAGTACTGCGTACAAGACAAGAATGGGGATCACCACCTCGTATAGATCACTCGTGCTATACTTGATCAGTGTGGCGGAAAGGAAAGAGAGATGGAAACTAAGGGGGAGGGCGCCCCATTACGGTGGTCTAGCGGCCGTTAGATGTCCTTTATAGCCACCATTACAGAATTGGAAAGATTGGAAAAGAAAGAGACGTGAACACAAGCCTGGGAAAGAAAGGTCAGCCACCTTTATTAGGTTTCACCCTAGATTATTGAACTATTTATTAAAGAACAAGTAGTCTCTTTTATTCAATGATTGAACTGGTGGGGAATTGCATAATAATCAGCTTAAATGACATTGTCCTCAATGGTTTCGCTTTCCTACAGTAGTGGTTCAGTCTTTCTTATGGAGGCTCGTGGGTCTAACCAACCCCGAGCTAATAGTAGTCTCTTTTGCCTGTTGGCTGCTACAAAGGCTAATGGAAAATAGACCTCTACCTATTTCTTCGCGAGGCTAGCTCAGTGTGGTTTTAAATCCGTGGATAGGCAGGGCTCAATCAACATGAAGAGATTCTTGGGTGGAATCTCGTTCACTACATAGCAGCACACAGCTCACCTCTTCAGACTCTTCACCTATTGGCCCCGGTCAGTATACTGATTTGGCTATGAAACTACGCTATTCAATTGTTAGGGAGGTCTTTGACTCCTTTACTTAAGGAAAGAGGAATAAGGGAAGAGGAATAAGGAAAGCATTCTAACAAAGACAGGTCAGCTAATAATTCCGTTGTGGCTACTAAGCTATTTCATTGGAAAGCTCCTACTAATTGTGTGAAGCACAGAGGAGAGGGAGTATGATAAGAATCACAGTGTTCAAATGGACGCATTTCCAAGAAGATTCAAAAAAAGTCATGAAGATTCAAAAAAATATGTCAACAACAGAATTCAAACCTACAAGCGAAGATCTCAATTGATTTCAAGCCTGTCGCATTAACCACTCAAACATATCAACATTTGTTAGAAAAAACTATGTTTAATTTCATAAATTATGTAAAAGTCAAATGATCAATTTGACTTATTCTTTGTGGAGATTGAAGGGGATCAGGAATAAATCCCGTCCACAAACATATCGAGATTGAATCTCGGCCACAAACGTCTTTTGTCGGAAGACTATAAATACCCACAATATGTTATGTAAAAAATAGATTCGTGAATGAATGTAATTCAGATCTCAAATTGAGATGTTTCCCTTAGAAATTCGAGCATCATACTTTCCATTTCTAAGTTTCAAGCAATTCTTGTGGTAGAATTGCACCCGAGCCATTCAATCAAGCCTTGATCAAGTTAGATTATGGAGTGACTCAATTTAGAACAAGGTTTCCAAATCTTGCTTCTAAATATTCAATCGTAAGAGGTAATCTAATTCTAGTCTTATCTCTTGGTTGATCCAAATTTCGTATAAGAAGGTGTTAATTACTTTTGATTCAAGGATTCTTGCTTCAATAAAAGTTTGGATCGTTGGGCTGAGGATTAGGGTTGCATTATCAAAGTAAGTAGCTTGAGGATTAGAGAAAGAATGAATAAGGAGTCTTGACTTGTTTACGAGGTTCAGGAGAATGAATCTTTCTTTCATTTGTTTCGTCTTTCAAGCAGAATCAAATTCAATCAAAGAGCTACTGAATATGTTTTACCGAGTTCAATCAGGGACAAGTGATTGAGTGAAGGATCATTATTGTTGAGTCTTTCCTTCCGAATTACCTTGTGAAAGAGTGAAATTCAAGAAAAAATAGGGAGAGGTGATTGAGCTTCTCTTTCTTTCCTTTCTCTTTGTCTTTTACCTTGTGAAAGAATAGTTCAACCCGAGTTCAATCTGGTTCCAGTTTAGGAGCTTGACCTTCTTCTTTTCTTATAGTCGAGTAAAAGAAATCAGTCCAATGCAAGGTTACTCTCACTCTCTTTATCTCACTCTCTTTCTTTCATTTTCTTCGTTTACAAGATTATAGGTTTGGGTTCATGTTTCACTATCTCTTTTCTTTCCCTTCTTTCACAGTAAAGTCGAATGAATCTTGAGTCTCTCCCTGATTTCATTCTCGTCAGGTTCAGGTTCAGGTTCTTCAAATAGATTTACCTCCTTCATTAAGGCAAGGGAATAGAGTCAAAGGTTCTGGAGAATTAATCTTTCATTTTCTTCTCCCTTTATTCTTTCACAGTAAAGTCGAATGAATCTTGAGTCTCCTTTCGTTCACTCTCATTAATCTTGAGTCTTGACTTCTTGTTCAGTCGCTTCTCTTTCTTTCATTCTCTTCTTCTTCTTCTGGTTTAGTAGTTCTGTCTCATTCATCTTGAGTCTTCCTTCGTTCACTCTCATTAATATTTCCTTCAACCTGACTTAAACCTGACAAAAAAGAAGAATCAAATTCAATACGAACAAGCACGTAACAAAGGGAAGGAGTGAGCGAAGACGCTTTACCTCGTTCAATCAGTCCAGGCTGGAAGATGAAAACACCTATCCTATTCTATTTACCTTGTAAGAGAGTGAACAGAGTGAAGGGAATAAAAGAAAGCTAGCTCGGCTAAGACAGAGAAGCAAAGAGACCGATAGGGAGAGGAGCGAAGCAATGAGCCCGAGGTTACGAGGCGAATGAATGAGCGAAGCAACGAAACCGAGAGGGAGACTTGAAGAGTTGAAGGAGGGTGAACTTGTTTTTGAAAGCATTGAGTTAGAAGAGGGGGGAAAGAGTTTGAAATGAGTTTGGTGTACATGCTAGCTAGCAGTAGAGATTGAAAAAGTGTGACGGAAATTTAGCGACGAATTTTCATTGAGTCAGGAGAGGGTGCAGGAAATAGAAAATGAAGTGCTAGAGGGGAAAGGAAAGCATTTTATCCTTTGAAAGTCGTACTCATAGAAAAAGGAAGGAAAGGATGTGACACCCTTCTGTCCTACTTTTTTCCGTTCATGGAACATCCATCCGGAATTGCCTAATCTCTCTTTCGCGCTCGAGAGAGAACTCGAAGATAGACTTTTTCTTATGGCTCTCAAAGCGATCTTGAATGAGAAACTCCATTATGTTTTTCTTCCTTGTTCTTTTGCGTACCGAAAGAATCAGAATATAGGAGATTTTGACGCTAAAGTCGTTGGTTGGATGGGGCCAGGTGAGCAACCTTTGCCTTCTTTCTTATTCTCATACGTCTATGATTAGGATTTCTCAATCTCGTCTATTATCAAAACAAAGTGAAATGAACGATCACAAGATTGTGCGACTTCTTCCTTTCTTCAGATATCTATAACAAAGGCACAAATTTGACAGGAATACCTACGTCTGTAGCTCCCATCATCGCACCCATCTTATAGAATTTCTTTTTGATCGAGCATTTCGGGTGAGTTTTCCCCAATTCACACACGCTCGTTATTCTCATTTCGTCTTCGTGTCTATTTAGGACAGGACAAAGATTTTGCGGAAGGTTTTTAGAACTTTTTGCCGAGCTCAGGCTCAGTGGAACTCTAATGTGCATAGTGCCCGGTGGAGGACCTGTGGACTGTCTTGGAGGTATGATTTTTGTCACCGCGGAAGGGAATCGTGGAAAAAGAGGACTTGGATAGCAAGTCTTTTTGAAAAAGCTAGTTAGACTATTATTATGACTATTGATTGAATTATATTGCCCAGTAATTGTAATATGCCTATATCTGACGAAATGTTATTTCTTTTAGGTTGTTATATTGCCTCGAACGGTGCTCCTTTGAATTCGGTACTAACGGGTATCATCATCATCCCTCCTAGAACAACGTTATCTTTTAGACCTTTCAACCAGGAGAGCGGCTTTTGCTAAAACTCGAGCTCTTTCTTTCTTGCTTCGGATATGATAGAGTATTTATAGATGCTATCGATATTCCCAATAATCTGGCTCGGTAACAGATCGCTTCTTCCAAACAAAGCACCCCGTTCGTTACGCTCACAACAGTTAGTTCTCCAGGTGAACAACATTAGACATTCTTCTGAAACCAACACTTTTGATGTTATTTGAGGTACGTACAAGAACTTAGACAGGAATTCCAATCATTCTTCTTATACGCTCGTTCCAACCCAGGCTCATTGATATTGAATCAATCGAACTCTAACACTTGTTACACTTTTGGAAGACGGAAGACCCTGCGTCACTAGATCGTGATTTTTCGTCAATTCTCTCCTTCGTAAATAAAGGATTTTTCCATAATGGCGAGGGCCAACCAACTATTAGAATATTAGTAAATGCTCCGGAAGTGTCCAAATCAGGCTTAGCTTCTTACCTTACTACTACATCCACTTGAACAATTAGAATTTGACTCTATTTTAGGTGTCTTTCTTTGGCTATACATCCATTTGAACAAAGAAACTGTCCAAGGCTAATTCTTGTGGGTCTTTCATCACAATTACTATGATGATATGGATGAGAAAATGCCAATTCAAATTAAATGTATTTAAAACGATGTTACTGCATGGAAATGAACAAACGCAATTTGAGGAAGAGCCCCTAATAAAGGTCCTAACGAATTCCTAAGCCTACAAACGTGATCTATCTTTTTCTATTTCTCACATTCTCATATTTTCCATGAATGGATCCATTTGAAAACAATTAGATGCTGACAGAGAAAAGATTGGCCTTCTTTATTCCTTTCCTTCCTATTCAACAACAACGTACGAATAGTTCCTTGATTTTGACTATTGTTGAACCAACCCTTGCCTTGGAATAAATAGAAGAAAATTGATTGATATCGGTGCGGACTCATTATTAGAGATCAATCCTAAACCTGACGGATCGTTCCTTTTTCTGATAAACGAAATCTGATCCAGCTAGTGTGACGAAAAAGAAAGAAAAACGCTTCCGGCCAAGGGATGTCCCCACACAGAGAGTTTGCCCCCCAGGGTATCTTTGCCATATATCGGGGTGGAAGATGGAATCGGGGCGGTTGGCTGCGGAGCCTGATGCAAGTCTTCCCCAGGTGGAATTCATATTTCAGTAAAACCCGAGAGAGCTTTGACTATTCCAAATTCACTGTTCTGGGGTGTTGGGCGAGATAGGTTGGGTAGGGCCCCAAAGGTAGTTGCCCCATCTATCTCTCTTCCACCCTTTCCCGTGATATAGAGTCACACACAATTCCGAAGGTAAAGGCAATTTCGGTTTATTCAAAAAAATGTTGAATTGTCCACTAGCTCTTCCCCTTTCCCAGCTCACTCATTATGCAAGCAAGCAGCGGGTCAATGCTAAACTGCTTTTCCATCAATTCCTTCCCTGTTTCGGGTCTCACTCCCACCTATTCCTACCGTCGACAAGAGAGAGAGAGCATATAGTTCTTTGTTCATCCCTAAACCATATGGTTTGGTTTCTAACTGAATTAGCTCACGAGACAAAATAGGTCGCTTCATGCATGTTCCAGATTGTGGCTACGACTTTCTCCCCTGTCACCTCAACCGCTAATGCAAGCATCCATCTAGTTCCATTCTATACCCTCCCTTTCGTACCTATTGATCACTATCCATTTTCCTTGCATCCATCCCGGGTGCAGAGCTAGCTATACCAAAAAAGATTGATTCCAAATTGATATCAGTCTTCTATGTTCTCATCCTCCCTGTTCCCCAACAACTTCAAGGCAACAAAAAGGGACGTAGGGGGGAACAACGTCCAAGCTGTGACAACCTAGCAGCAACAACCTGCTTCTCAGCAAATAAAGTGAGACTCCCAAACAAACCTACCAACAATCTCAAGTTCAGAGTAAATCATCTCCACAGCAAGACTCCTTCCACTCCAATTAGGCAAATCTAATCTCTCTCCTTCATCCCAACAACATCAAAATAAGTCAGCCACACCAGGTAGCTCCCATCGCTTCGACAGTCCAGAGTGCTCTCAACAGTCAAATTGGAAAGGTCAAAGCAATGGCCTACGTAGGCATCGACAATTGACTACTTCTTTTGTGGATCGGGTTGTTCTTTTCTCTTTGACAAGTTAAGTTCATTAAAGATGATGAGCTTGCCCACCCGCCTCCAGAACCTAAGCTTCTAGGCTATATGACCCAACAAACCTCGAAAATGACATCTGGGTATAGCACTAACATATGCGAGCTATTAGGCATTCTTTTTCAATACCTCGTTGAGGAGGAAAAAACGTCGATGGGAATTCGAGACAACCCCCAACATCCACCGTTGCTCCATCGAACCTCTTTCTTCACATAGTCCGGAAGTGGGTTCGTGAACCATGTGCAGAGAGGGGAGGGGGCAAGACTCCCATGGAGAGCCAAACGTCTTCAAACATGCCAAAACAACAGCAAGCTAGCCTTAATAAGATTGATCATCCTGTGCCAGCCACCCTGTTATGGAACAAGCAGTCTACGACACCTAAACAACCGCTAGTGACGATTCCTTCTCCTATGGTTATGCCCATTTTTGTAGCACAAAATCCTCAACCATATTAACTCCAAACATTTCAGAAAAAAAACCCTCTACAACTATAAGTCAAGCTGCTTCGCTCCTTCCCCTCTACAACTATAACTCAAGCTGCTTCGTTCCTCGAGAATCGCTCATCCCTTCACAGGAAAGGACTTATGCTACCCCACCTCAAGCAGCGGTGGGGGCTCCCATCAACATGGAAGGGAAGCCTAGCGGAACGGCTATCCCATGTTAGATAAAACCTGAGTTTTACCGTTTTTTCTTATTCACACGATTTCAGAAAATCGCCAGTTTGACCATTTGACAAAACACGTCGAATGGATCAACAAAATTTTAGACTGAAATTTTGTAGGGAATGACACAGATTTAGTTGGCCACTCTCCAGTCATTTTTAGAATGATTTTTATTTTAAATAGGAGATTTGTTCAGAAAATAAAACAACCTGAACGTAGTCAGAATTCAGTTAATTTTCTCCCTCCTTTTTGTTACGCATTTTCTTCCAACAACCAATTTCCTCTCACCGAAATTCTGTGAAAAACAACAAATGGTATCAGAGCCAAGTTGAAGATCGGTGTATATCATTGCAGAGGAGCCAACCTATCAACAAACAAGTTGAATAGCTCAAGTGGTTAGAGCTTTGACCTAACATCACAAAGGTCTCAGGTTTGAGTAGAAGAAAATGCGAAGTGTAAAAACACACACATCGTGGGGCCCATCTCGGGCAGGCTCACTCACTCCTCCATGTCGTCGCCGTGTGTCGACATCTCCATCACCACCGCCACGAAGAGGCCGATGCCATGATGACGGGCGTCAAGTTATCGTTGAGCGAGTGATCAGGGAGACAACGACTGCCGTCGTTCAGTATCCAATATTGACAAAGTTGTTGATGCGCGTCAACCTACAGGCGCAAGGGTTATGGCATGCTGTCGAGCCAGAGGAAGGCGAGATGATTGAGTACCGTGAGGATCGGTTGGCGTTTGCCGCCATATTACGATCTGTGCCCCTAGAGATGCTGGCATCTCTCTCCACCAAGCGCACCGTGCAATCGCCTGGGAGGGAATCAAATCCCGTCGTGCGGGAATCCAACATCGAGCAGTTGCGGAAGGAGCTCTTGGAGAGGAAATGGATTTAGTCATTTTTTTTTTAATACGTTGAAAGATAGCTATGTATATGTTTTCAACGAAAAATTTTAGAAAATGATGCGATTTACGAATTAATCGTACATTTCTTTTTTTTTAATATCTTTAAAAGTTTTTTTGGAGATTCTAATATATCACTTATTTTGTTATGACTAATATTTAGTTCTAGCTTTAGAATCGCGTTTTTCGTGTCTTTTTTAATTTTTTCAATTTGTTTTAGTATGGTGTTTGTTCTATCAGTCCGATCTTTGAGCCTCGCCAACAACATCACCACACTCGGTGGCAGCATCAGCGAGACAGAAATCGTGAAGAAGATGCTGCAGGTTGTCCCTGATCACCTCAAGCAAGTTGCGATTTCAATCGAGACATTGCTTGACGTGAACGACCTAACGGTAGAAGAGGTGACCGGAAGACTGCGTAACGTCGAGCAGCGGAAGAAAAATACCATTTCAGCTGTCGACAAGGGGGGTCGTCTACTCCTCATTGAGGAGGAATGGCTTGCACGTCTAAAGCTCCGTGACAACACCAGTGAGAGCAACGGGTCCTCCTCCAGCCGCAAAGACGGTCAGAAGCCATGGATCTCCCACGGGCGCATGCGCGGGATAGATGGGAATCAAAAGAAGGAGTCGACCAATGGCAGGCCAGGCCGATCCTGCTCGAACTGTGGGAAGAGAGGACACCTAAGCAGGAATTGCTGGAGCAAGCTTAGGAACAAGGAGAAGGCCGAAAAGGCCCATGTGGCTCAACCCGAGGAGGACGAGCCAGCTCTCTTCATGGTAAGTGCATGTGTCCCCATTGTCGATTCCAAATCCACGGAAATGGAAGTAATCAACAACGATGTTGAACTCGAGAAAGAGCTCCAGCTGGGCGTAGCAAAGGTGGCACCAGCTAGGGAGCCAATTCAACTGGAGGAGGAGCGAGTGTTCGCTCAGATCAGCGAGCGGGACGAGCAACACAAGGACCAGCGATGGATGATCCTAGACACAGGGGCAACAAACCATATGACCGGGGCTAGATCTGCATTCTCCAAACTCGACTCGGGGATCCGCGGGACGGTGAAATTCGGCGACGGATCCGTCGTCGAGATCGAAGGACGCGGCACCATCCTGTTCGCCAGCAAGGGAGGCGAGCATCGCAAGCTGACCGACGTCTACTTCATCCCGAGGCTCAAGGCTAACCTTGTGAGCCTGGGTCAACTCGATGAGACAGGCTGCTTCATCTCCATCGAGCGCGGACTACTCAAAATTTACGATAATCAACGACGGCTGCTCACACAGGCAAGGCGCACGACAAACCGTCTTTACATCCTGGAGTTAGAGATAGAGCAACCTGTCAGTCTCTCGGCCAAGACCGAAGAGGTATCTTGGAGGTGGCACGCAAGGTACGGGCATTTAAACTTTCCTGCTCTAGAAAAACTACAGAAGGAGGAGTTAGTGCACGGTTTGCCAGCAATCAAAGGCGTGAACAAGCTGTGCGACGGGTGCCTCATCGGCAAACAGAGGGCGCACACCCTTTCCGTCTCGAACATCCTATCGAGCCGATGAGTCGTTGAAGCTTGTACACGGCGATATCTGCGGGCCCATCAAGCCGGCGACCCCAGGCGGTAAGAGTCTCTTCCTCCTGTTAGTCGATGACAAAAGCCGCTTCATGTGGCTGACCCTGCTGCAAGCGAAAAGTGAGGCGGCAGAGGCGGTTAAGTGCATTAAAGCGCGAGCGGAGGCCGAATGTGAGAAGAAGATGCGAGTGCTGCACACAGACCGAGGTGGAGAATTCACCTCGACAAGTTTCGGTAAGTTCTGTGACGAAATCGACATACAACGGCACCTAACGGCGCCCTACTCCCCCCAACAAAACGGAGTGGTGGAGCGCCCGAATCAGACCATCATCGAGACAGCAAGGTCATTGTTGGTGACGGTCGGGATGCCTGAGAGATTCTGAGGAGAGGCAGTAATGACGGCCGTCTATCTTCTCAATCGGTCACCAACCCGAAGCCTTGACGGGAAGACACCATATGAGGCCTGGTACAACAAAAAACTAGTGGTACATCATTTTCGCGTGTTCGGCTGCGTCGCATACATGAAGGTAACACGTCCCCACCTCGCTAAGCTTGATCCTAGGGGGCTAAAGGTTGTTTTTATCGGCTATGAACCCGGGAGCAAGGCGTACAGACTATATGATCTTGTAGGGGGGTGAGCTCACGTGTCTCGCGACGTCGTCTTCGACGAAAGCACCTTCTGGCAGTGGAATGACGTGATCGAGGCAAACCATAATCCAAATCAATTTACGGTGAAGTACCTCGTCACCGAGCCGGAAGAAGGAGGAGCCCAACATCAGCAGCCGTCACCGCCGCCAGCAGGTGCAACTCCTGAACCAGTGGAATTCGCAACACCATGGACTGCGGATTCGACGCTGGATGCCGATCACGATACTGATCTGGAGGACAGGTACCGGAGGATGGACGACCTAGTAGGAGGAGGTGAACCACCTTGACTGGCAGTGCGCGAGCTCGAAGAAGTGGCCAAACTACATGCCATCAATGCAGATGAACCGAACACCTTCGCCGAAGCAGAAAAGAACCCGTGCTGGCTGAAGGCAATGCAGGAGGAGATGACATCCATCACCGAAAATCAGACGTGGAGTCTGGAGGATATGCCGCCGGGACACCAAGCCATAGGGCTCAAATGGGTCTTCAAACTGAAGCGCAACGAAAAAGGAGAAGTTGTGAAGCACAAGGCCCGTCTGGTGGCGAAGGGCTATGTCCAGAAGCAAGGAGTGGACTTCAAAGAGGTATTTGCGCCAGTGGCAAGGTTAGAATCCGTTCGTTTCTTACTTGCAATTGCAGCACATTACTCTTGGGAGGTTCACCATATGGACGTAAAGTCTGCTTTCCTTAACGGAGAGCTGAAGGAGACTGTTTATGTCCGACAACCACCTGGCTTTCTGGATAACAACAACCCCAATAAAGTATTGCACCTGCACAAGGCACTCTACGGGCTTCGACAAGCTCCACGAGCCTGGAACGCGAAGCTCGACAGTACCTTACTGTCACTGAAATTCAAACGTTGCGCCTCTGAGCATGGCATGTACACGCACGGCCATGACAAGAAGCGACTAATCGTGGGAGTGTACGTCGACGACCTCATAATCACTGGAGGTGACATGGAAGTCCTCAGAAGGTTCAAGAAGGAGATGTCGAAAAACTTCGAGAAGAGCGATCTCGGTGTGCTCAGCTACTATCTCGGCATCGAAGTGCAACAGAATTCTACCGGCATCTCCATCTGCCAAAGTGCATACGCAAAGAAGCTGCTGGACACAACTGGACTTGTGGACAGTAATCCTACGAGGACGCCAATGGAGGCCCGACTCCAACTAAAGAAGGCTGGCACTACGACGACAGTCGACTCCACCAATTACCACAGCATTGTCGGGAGTCTGCGCTATCTGGTAAACTCTCGTCCTGATCTTGCTTATTCTGTTGGATATGTGAGCCGGTTTATGGAAGCACCTAGGGAGGAGCATTTAGTGGCTGTCAAGCGCATCCTGCGCTATGTAGCCGGAACCAGAGGCTGGGGTGTAAGATACTGTGCAGGAAGCGGAAAGGAGAAACTCAAGCTAGTTGGCTACAGTGATAGTGACATGGCCGGTGACGTTGATGATCGTAAGAGCACTGGCGGAATGATCTATTTTCTCTCAGGCGGCGCAATCTGCTGGCAATCAACAAAACAGAAGGTAGTTGCTTTATCTTCTTGTGAAGCAGAATACATCGCCGCTTCGATGGCAGCAACACAAGGGATCTGGCTTGCGCGACTAATGGAAGAACTCATCGGGAGAGAAAGTGATCCACCAATGCTATACGTAGACAACAAAGCTACGATCTCCCTGATAAAAAATCCAGTTTTGCATGAACGAAGCAAGCACATAGAAATCAGATTCCACTACATTCGAGAATGTGCAGATCGAGGGCTCATCAAAATTGATTACATCCGAACAGAGGAACAACTTGGAGACATCTTCACCAAGTCCCTGGCGCGGGTGAAATTTGAAGAACTACGCTCAAAGATTGGAGTTCAAATAGTAAGGTAGATATACTACAGGTTTTAGGAGGAGATTGTTAGATAAAACCTGAGTTTTACCGTTTTTTCTTATTCACACGATTTCAGAAAATCGCCAGTTTGACCATTTGACAAAACACGTCGAATGGATCAACAGAATTTTAGACTGAAATTTTGCAGGGAGTGGCACAGATTTAGTTGGCCACTCTCCAGTCATTTTTAGAATGATTTTTATTTTAAATAGGAGATTTGTTCAGAAAATAAAACAACCTGAACGTAGTCAGAATTCAGTTAATTTTCTCCCTCCTTTTTGTTACGCATTTTCTTCCAACAACCAATTTTCTCTCACCGAAATTCTGTGAAAAACAACATCCCATACTTGGCTAGGCCCATTCCATTGAGGCTTGATGATCGTTGCATCAATACCCTTCCCTTGTGCTACAACCAGGTCAATACCACAGACAAAATTCTCATTCGCAGCCTCTCAACCAACCTGTTGGGATTCAGCCTGCTTTTTCGAAGTCATCCTTTTATATTATATCTCCTACAGACCCAACCTGTTGAAGAAAATCTTCTTGCCCTGATCTCGATTATGGAACTTCTGTCCACTTCACAAGTCCGGCTGCCAAAGGCTAGCACAAGCAACCGCTCCTAATTCCATTCCACCTGAGTCAGGGTCTGCAAGCTATGGTGGGCTGTCTATTTTCTCCCCAACAAATTACCTAAATTTAGAAGGATTTTGACCGCTATCCCCATACTCGATCCCTACATGTGGAGGCCTTAGTCAACCACTACCAAATAAAGAGGATCGTCGATCGAAACTAGTGCAGGATTTCATATTTGCATATGGAGTACAGCCAGGCAGTTGAATGTGGACCCTGAAAGGTTTGCTCCTCACTACAGCTGCTTGTGCATATGACGGGACCCCTCAAACCGCGCAAGGTAGAATGACCTTGTTCGGTCAACTCTATTCCATGTAGCAGATACACTACAATCGAAAATGTTGGTAGAATGACCTTGGATCCACGCCAACTTGGTTGTGGCATCCTCATATCATATCATTATCAAGTTTCCCAAGAACAGATGATGTCAATACCTTGATAGCGCCCCCGTCAACCCAAGCTTCAGTCGGCGTTCAGTCCCTTCTCCTCGATCCTGTATTGATCCACAACCATTCTTGGTATCCTTTCTTTGGTGGATATCCCACATGAAATTCACAATGAGGGTTCCTCCTCCAGACCACGTTGTTTAGAAAAAGGTGGGCTTGTGGCTCAACTTCTTCGATTAGGTTACACCCGGGGCTTGGTTTAGCTGAGGATGGTATTTCCTACTCGATGAGTCTCCCTCTTTGGTCTAGGCTTTGACCCAAAAGTCCACTTTCAATCGAGAACGTCCCACTATTCATAGACTGAACACAGGTTCCACTGCAGAAAACCCCTCACTACACAAGTCGCGTTACCGCATTTGTTCAGTCGGGTCGCCAAATGGTGATTCAGGCTGACAAGCACGATTGACCGGAATTGGAGTCTCGGATTTAGCAGTTCCATGGCTGCATATTCAGTCGAACACATGTGACTGAGTCGTCCGTACCTGAGCTCGAGAGAGATTCTTTATACTGACCGTGTCTGCTTCAACTTCACCCGTCACTCGTGTCGTGTAATGTTGCAAGACTACAAGTCAAGTCTCATCAAGGGACTAGCCCGCTTCCCATACTTGACGAGGGAAATTCCTCGCACATAATTAAGGGAGCCAATGAAAGGTGACTGAAACACCAAAAACGACGACTACCCGAGCTAATGATAGAGGCAAGAACACTTTCCGGCCAAGTCCCATTAATTGATCATAACGATATCGTGAAAATGATGCTAAATCTTTCCGAAGTGAGAGAAGGAGGGAAGGCGCGCTACAACTAACAGAATAGCAGTAGACAAAGGCTATCTAGTACAAGACAAGATGCTGCTCGCTTTCTCTCAACCACAAGTGGCTTATTTATGTAGTGGTCGGCATTCATTCCTACGTGCTCCTCCTTGCTCACCGGCTTCATAATCAAAAAGTGCTCTTTGGATGTTGTCGTGACGTTTTGGTTACGAATGTTGGCGGGGTCTAGGTTTATGGATGGATTCAGTCAACGAAAGTCAAACTCAATCAATATCAACAAGATGTCGTGACCGGTTAGGCTTGGTTGATTTTGTCATAAAAGAAAGTAGGTTTCGTGGGTTCATTGATTAGTAAACCTCTAGGGCTGGTAAGGTTGGGACTGTGGTTATCTGTCTCTAGTTTGCCGGCCGATAAGATCTTTGAGATTGACCAGCCAGCTGGGTTGGTTTGACTATTCCTTTCTATTGAAAAGGAGTCATTGTCTGCGCGAGTCACCTTCTTCCAGGCTTCGTTGGACGACACGACATTCTCGTTCAAATATAGGTCGTTCGTACTTGTGATGGTTCCCAAGGATCCAATATGACCACTTAGGTCTACGTTGCCACGATATTGTTCTATGGAAGCGGGCGGGTAGAAGTTCGGCCTGGTTTTTTTTGGTGTCGTAGGGGAGGGATTAATCTTTCTAACGCATATTCAGTCGTACCGGCATGGCCCCACTGATTGATTTTTGATCGGAGCATCCAGCAGCGCAACCCAGTTCTACTTGACTAAGCCCCGTGCTCGTCCAAGGAGGGAGTTTGCTTTACCCAACTCTCTTTTTGCTAGCAAGGCAGAACCCCCCGATCCAAGATTCATTAGTTTCGAATGAAGAATGAAGAGTGTCCTGCCCCTACAAGCATCTACTCCTATCAAAATGAAAAGCGTGATTTTACTAAACAAGCAAGAAAATCCATTTCTATTAGTCAAGGGCTTTAGGCTTTACTAATAACAAACATAGAAGGTAAGTAAGGTTGGCTTTTGAGCTGTAGCTTTACAACGAGAGAGCTTAGATAGGGCCCTTTCTTTCTTTCTTCTTATTAGTCAGATAGGTTGGTTGTTTGAGCGCATTTTGCCCTTGATTATTATTATTAGTCAGGTTTTCAAAAGGCGTAGAAAACTTTCTGAAAAACTTTTTTGTTTAGGGGTAAGGGGAAGGGTAGCTAATGCCACTCTAATATGCCCTTATTAGATAGAGTTTGATCGTGGCTTTTGCGCTGCTCAATCCCTTCGTTTGAGAGGTTTTTTTGGCTTCCCTCAAATCGCGAATATTTGAAACTTGGTAAAGACCCACCCCTTGTTTCAGTCAGAATGAATCCCCGGAACCCTGGGACATTGGCTTCCGCCAACAGTGGACTATTAAGGATCGCATCCCGCGCATATTCTACATTATAGCCTGCAACTGATTCAACTTCCGCTTCTGGGAGATCAAACGGAGCTTGATTAATTTCTGCTAGACGAGAAATAAAGAACATAACCAATACAGGGAACAAGGGAATACCAGACCATATCTGCTTTTGCACCATGACAATCTCACTCGAATTACGGGGACTTACACATATTAGTACAGTATACTAGGGTCCCTGGCCAGAACCACACGTGCAAGTTTTCCTGCATGTGGCTCGTCCGTGCTTTCTGAGGCGCTGCCTGTGACTCAGCATGGGAGAAGGGGGTGAAACTGCACACCTTCGTGTTTAGAGCATTGTTCGAGTGAATAGGCAAGGCATACCACGCAAAGCTTGAATTTCGAGGCTGGGCTGGTTCCTTTTCTAGCCTACCAACAATTTGATTTAGATGTTGGGACAAGCCCCAGGAAAGTCTAGGTTGGCTTCCATCTCCATCTCGGCTGGCATCCTACTCTCGAGGGGGTGGAGTCTTGGAGCGAACTACTCATTGATGTGTTGCCCCAAGGGCTTTTGGTGAGGAACATTGTTTTGAGGAGGGAAAGCGTGGTTGACAAGCCACTTCGAGGAGGCGACTGGAATGGAGTGCTTTCATCAAATGATGCATGTGGGCTGAATCATTTCCACCCCAAGTGGTGGCCCGATTCGACCTGGTCGGGAAGAGATTCACATAGAGACTAGTTACGGGAATCACTTTCTATGTTAGCGGGAAGGGGCGGGCTTTCCTATGGTAGTCCCGCTGCAGCCTCTGACCTTCTGTCTCGTCTCATCTTTCTTTGGCTATACTTGTATGTAGCGAGCCATGTTAGCTTCACATGAGAGTCTTTAGAAAAAGGCTAAAAAGGCACTCATCACTCGGCCCCTTTACTATTCTTCTTTGTTGCCTATTAAGAGAATAGGTCCCGTTGAAACGACCCACCTTTATTCATCATTCATCTCTACTAGCTACCACGCACGACCCAATCCAATAGGAACGATTTCAGCGCCTCTCTTCTCGTCTCACAGCTTCGCCCCTCTCTCTCCCTATCGGTCGAGCTACTTACTCCTTACTCCCTCTCTAGATAAGAAGCGGAACACACCATCACCTACAACCCTTTCTTTCCTCTGGCAGGGACTTCCACGAAATGAAAACGGGCGGCATCGTCGTATGCTAGACATTTGTTGCCCTGGTTTATATCCCGGAGTACTGCTATGGCCGATCTGTCACCCAATCTACTTAAACAACCTAAAGGCTTGGCCCCGCGCCGTTTGGAGAATGAGCCTATATATAGGCATGGCTTAGTCAGTTATTCTCGCAATTCAGATAAGATTCGGGACCGTTGGGTTGGGTTAGGTCTCTGAAAGCATGGTTCTTGCCTCCATCCTTAGTGCTCGTCCATTCCTTGGGTGATCCCTTGCTCTCACGTTCGAGTGTTTGCTCGTCGTTTAGGCCGGTAAGTGAGATTTCTGCTCATTGCAGTCACCCCCGTGGTTCTTCGCACCTAGATAGTACCAGGACCCTTGTGCCCCGACCCTTGATCAGATAAACCCCCGACCCACAACTCAAAATGAGCCTTGCGACAAGATGCGGACATTTCCCATGCTGCGATTCCCTCCAATCTGTTCCCGGGTTGGATTAGGAGAACATCCGAGCGATTGCCTTCGCGGATCCAAACACGCTCACAAGGCGCACAATAAGAATCAGACCGATAGAGACTTCATAAGGTACCATTTAAGCTGCAGATAGTAATGCTCATAGAAAGGCATATTTCGAATATAGAGTGAAAGTTCCCAATAATCAACGAGTTGATCATACCTTTCTTTGAATCGTACGAGCACGTCCTCTGTCACCCCCACCGCGCTTACGGCTCTTTACCCCAACCCAATTAGCTCTGGCTCTAGTTCTTCCCTTTCTATCCTCGGAAAGTGGACCTGAGGAGCATGGGTGGGCGATATCTGCTTTTGACTGATGGAAAGCATCTCTCCTTAGCTTCTATTACCTGACCGAACCCGCAAAAAGAATCACAATAGAAAAAGGGGTTCTTGCCAGTCACATCAGAGGCATCTTTATCTGAGGAGGAGGCTTCGTCGTCTGGCTCCTCATAAATGATGTTAGGATCGGCCGGCTCATCCTCAGAATCCTAAAAGAAAATAGAGACAGAACTTCTTGTTTCAATGACAGAGAGAAAGATAAAGACTAAATAGGATTTAAAGACACTCTCATTCACATCAATTGAAGTAGGCAGTAAGGGGGCGGAAGCTACCCTTTGACGAATGCAAGCAAGGTCGCTTGCTTACTCTCCGTTGGCAGCAAGGAAAGGAAGGAGGCATTGGAAATCAGACTAGACCATAATTCAAGAGGCAGGCATTTGGGAAGCAACTAGTAGCTTCTTTTTGGCCAAGCTTAGCTTCTATCAGGCCAACCACTACATAAATCAAGAGATCCATATACCAGTCATGAGCGATAGTGAAGCCGTCAGAGGCGGAAGCTGTAGCTTCTAGGACGAAGCCGAGCCACTAATGGAGTGGCGAAGGAGGCATACGTTACGTATACTAGATTAGTAACAGCTGAAATACCAAAAAACACCAAATTGAAGTGAACTATTTAACTGTGTGATTGATCCGACAAGTACCAAGGGCTTTTGGTAGACTGATTTCATTTCTGAATTCGCTTGGGAAAAATCCTAGCATTAGTATGAGTTCGTTGACCGCTTAAGGGCAATCCATCTTGATGACGAATTCCACGATAACAAGAAAGAGAAATGAATCGTTCGATGTCTACTCGTTCTCCCCTCTTCAATTCCCAATGAAAAATATGATCTTGACCTATCATTTGTTCAATTTGGTCGATCTGAGACTTAGTGAACTCTTTGATCTTGATGTTCCCATTGATACCTAATCGATAATGAACTTGAATGGCTTTTTTAGGTCCAATTCCATCAATTTTGGTTGAGGCAATTCTGACTTGTTTATCGGCAACTGATCTAGCTCCTTAAATATATGACATTCTTGATCCTTCTCCTTTTACTAGTCTTCTCGGCTGGAATCATAAATGAGTTAGCTCCTCTCTAATTGATAATCTTTTCTATAGGTCGAACTAGTGTGAGCGGTCTAAACTTCGACCTTGATTTCTTCACATTATGTTCTCGTACCCAAGCCTAAAAAAAAGAGAGAGTCTTGGAGAATTGAATATTGATCTTACTAAAGAAGTGAGAAAGTGCTGATGGGTCGCAGTCTCAAAATGGAAGTTTTTCGTCTTAAGATAGCGCGAAAGGTCTTTTAGGGCCGGTTCGCATCCCTCGACTCAACAAGTGGTCTCATGCGCGACCATCATCTTGTCGGGTCTGAGCTGCCTGCGGTTACAGAATCGCCCAGCCCCCTTGACTCTCTCTCTATAAAAAAGAGCTTTCTACATCCGGGGCGCAGGTTTTTATTAAACAACGTTCGACTTTCATGTGTATAACATATAGCTAAAATTCCTTCTTTCTGAGCCAGGATCAAACTCAGAGAGAATATGATTGGGCCCTGCTGTGGTAGAACCTGGTGAACTGGGCGTACTACTGAACTTCAGATTGATTCTCTCTCCTTCACTATGTAATGAGTACTTTATATATTCTTTCTAGCAACTCAATCAAAATCAAAGCAATCAAACTTGTTGCAACTACATCAACAACCGGGGGGAAATTCACCGGTCCTTCCTACTCACGCTACGCTAATAAGGTTGAAAGAAAGGATGCGTCGAGCAAGCGATGGTTCTACTTAACTAAGCCCCGTCCTTGTACAAGGAGGAAGCCAATCCCACCAACTTGAATGACTTTGATTAGTATACCCTTTGCTTTTAACATGGACGAAGGAGCTCAACAAACGTGACCTGGCTGCTCATGAGAGAGAGAATTTAGAAAACAAAAAAAAAAAAAAA
>NW_019272056.1:163725-166900 GCF_002738345.1 Cucurbita maxima
AACGAATGAATTTCTGAACGATAAGTGCCAGCCCAAACCAGCTGGGATTTTTGGGGTTACCTCGCAGCCCTTTCCTCCAATCGAGTTGCAGTTGGCCTTGTTTCAGCCAGAATCAGTCCTTGGGACTTTTTAGTAGGTTCTTTAGTCTTCGCTCTCAAGAACTAGTACGCCCTGTTCTCGAAAGTTGAAGAGCAGCTAAACTAAGCAACTGGGAGATTAGGCGGCAGTTGAAAGAGCAGCTCGAAAGCCCTTTGTTTAGTCTTTTTATCAAAATCACTCATAAAGGAAAGATGGCGGCCGGCCGTTATGGCCAATTAAGTAAACCACGAGCAATTCATCTACTTTGATTTACGACACCACTTTTTTCTTTCATAAAGGATCCAAAGAATAGAGAAGAGAAGAAATAGGTTCAGTCGCACCCCATCCATTCATACGACACGATAGCTTCAGCAAAGAGTAGAGAGAGCTAAGCTATCATACCCATTTCCATTTTTTATAAGCAAGCATACCTCTAGCCTACCATACACTAGTCTCAATCAATCTTTCTTTTCTTTGTGTGTTGGTTGTTCAATTTGAAGATGGTTTCGCTCTTAGATATCTGCTTGCCTTCCTTGTCTTTTTCTTAGATTTCGGAACGCTCTAAATCATAGTACTCAATTCTTCTAATAAGCGAGAACATCTTTTCTTTTTCATTTTGGAAACAAGGGAGTAATTTGGAAATGCATTGTTTGGGTGGTTTACCAACGGAGGGCAACCCCCAGCAATTGAAAGAAAGGAAAGTAGCGAACGGTCAAAATGAGGATCTTTAACACCTCCATTGTCAGGAAGCCCTCTCATGAGAATGAAATCAATTTAGCCAATGTTTTGTCCTGGGGTTCACTAAAGAAATGATTTGAGATTGAAAAAGAGCCTGAAATTGGCCTACACCTTCGCGTACATATGTAACTTATGTCAAAGTGATGCGCCAACATCTGCGTTGAGTCAAAACTAGGTTTCAATCCTAGTTTGCTCATAGAAAGGCATATTTCGAATATAGAGTGAAAGTTCCCAATAATCAACGAGTTGATCATACCTTTCTTTGAATCGTACGAGCACGTCCTCTGTCACCCCCACCGCGCTTACGGCTCTTTACCCCAACCCAATTAGCTCTGGCTCTAGTTCTTCCCTTTCTATCCTCGGAAAGTGGACCTGAGGAGCATGGGTGGGCGATATCTGCTTTTGACTGATGGAAAGCATCTCTCCTTAGCTTCTATTACCTGACCGAACCCGCAAAAAGAATCACAATAGAAAAAGGGGTTCTTGCCAGTCACATCAGAGGCATCTTTATCTGAGGAGGAGGCTTCGTCGTCTGGCTCCTCATAAATGATGTTAGGATCGGCCGGCTCATCCTCAGAATCCTAAAAGAAAATAGAGACAGAACTTCTTGTTTCAATGACAGAGAGAAAGATAAAGACTAAATAGGATTTAAAGACACTCTCATTCACATCAATTGAAGTAGGCAGTAAGGGGGCGGAAGCTACCCTTTGACGAATGCAAGCAAGGTCGCTTGCTTACTCTCCGTTGGCAGCAAGGAAAGGAAGGAGGCATTGGAAATCAGACTAGACCATAATTCAAGAGGCAGGCATTTGGGAAGCAACTAGTAGCTTCTTTTTGGCCAAGCTTAGCTTCTATCAGGCCAACCACTACATAAATCAAGAGATCCATATACCAGTCATGAGCGATAGTGAAGCCGTCAGAGGCGGAAGCTGTAGCTTCTAGGACGAAGCCGAGCCACTAATGGAGTGGCGAAGGAGGCATACGTTACGTATACTAGATTAGTAACAGCTGAAATACCAAAAAACACCAAATTGAAGTGAACTATTTAACTGTGTGATTGATCCGACAAGTACCAAGGGCTTTTGGTAGACTGATTTCATTTCTGAATTCGCTTGGGAAAAATCCTAGCATTAGTATGAGTTCGTTGACCGCTTAAGGGCAATCCATCTTGATGACGAATTCCACGATAACAAGAAAGAGAAATGAATCGTTCGATGTCTACTCGTTCTCCCCTCTTCAATTCCCAATGAAAAATATGATCTTGACCTATCATTTGTTCAATTTGGTCGATCTGAGACTTAGTGAACTCTTTGATCTTGATGTTCCCATTGATACCTAATCGATAATGAACTTGAATGGCTTTTTTAGGTCCAATTCCATCAATTTTGGTTGAGGCAATTCTGACTTGTTTATCGGCAACTGATCTAGCTCCTTAAATATATGACATTCTTGATCCTTCTCCTTTTACTAGTCTTCTCGGCTGGAATCATAAATGAGTTAGCTCCTCTCTAATTGATAATCTTTTCTATAGGTCGAACTAGTGTGAGCGGTCTAAACTTCGACCTTGATTTCTTCACATTATGTTCTCGTACCCAAGCCTAAAAAAAAGAGAGAGTCTTGGAGAATTGAATATTGATCTTACTAAAGAAGTGAGAAAGTGCTGATGGGTCGCAGTCTCAAAATGGAAGTTTTTCGTCTTAAGATAGCGCGAAAGGTCTTTTAGGGCCGGTTCGCATCCCTCGACTCAACAAGTGGTCTCATGCGCGACCATCATCTTGTCGGGTCTGAGCTGCCTGCGGTTACAGAATCGCCCAGCCCCCTTGACTCTCTCTCTATAAAAAAGAGCTTTCTACATCCGGGGCGCAGGTTTTTATTAAACAACGTTCGACTTTCATGTGTATAACATATAGCTAAAATTCCTTCTTTCTGAGCCAGGATCAAACTCAGAGAGAATATGATTGGGCCCTGCTGTGGTAGAACCTGGTGAACTGGGCGTACTACTGAACTTCAGATTGATTCTCTCTCCTTCACTATGTAATGAGTACTTTATATATTCTTTCTAGCAACTCAATCAAAATCAAAGCAATCAAACTTGTTGCAACTACATCAACAACCGGGGGGAAATTCACCGGTCCTTCCTACTCACGCTACGCTAATAAGGTTGAAAGAAAGGATGCGTCGAGCAAGCGATGGTTCTACTTAACTAAGCCCCGTCCTTGTACAAGGAGGAAGCCAATCCCACCAACTTGAATGACTTTGATTAGTATACCCTTTGCTTTTAACATGGACGAAGGAGCTCAACAAACGTGACCTGGCTGCTCATGAGAGAGAGAATTTAGAAAACAAAAAAAAAAAAAAA
>NW_019272056.1:166910-176910 GCF_002738345.1 Cucurbita maxima
GCCAATTAAGTAAACCACGAGCAATTCATCTACTTTGATTTACGACACCACTTTTTTCTTTCATAAAGGATCCAAAGAATAGAGAAGAGAAGAAATAGGTTCAGTCGCACCCCATCCATTCATACGACACGATAGCTTCAGCAAAGAGTAGAGAGAGCTAAGCTATCATACCCATTTCCATTTTTTATAAGCAAGCATACCTCTAGCCTACCATACACTAGTCTCAATCAATCTTTCTTTTCTTTGTGTGTTGGTTGTTCAATTTGAAGATGGTTTCGCTCTTAGATATCTGCTTGCCTTCCTTGTCTTTTTCTTAGATTTCGGAACGCTCTAAATCATAGTACTCAATTCTTCTAATAAGCGAGAACATCTTTTCTTTTTCATTTTGGAAACAAGGGAGTAATTTGGAAATGCATTGTTTGGGTGGTTTACCAACGGAGGGCAACCCCCAGCAATTGAAAGAAAGGAAAGTAGCGAACGGTCAAAATGAGGATCTTTAACACCTCCATTGTCAGGAAGCCCTCTCATGAGAATGAAATCAATTTAGCCAATGTTTTGTCCTGGGGTTCACTAAAGAAATGATTTGAGATTGAAAAAGAGCCTGAAATTGGCCTACACCTTCGCGTACATATGTAACTTATGTCAAAGTGATGCGCCAACATCTGCGTTGAGTCAAAACTAGGTTTCAATCCTAATTCGACATCACGGAACCTGAATTTGAGAATCAGGTGCGGAAGAGACTAGAGGTAACTCAAAGCCCTATCCGTACCTGATCTCGATCTCAGAGCGGTCAGAAGAGTCGGAGGGGGAGCTGACACCGGTTCTCACCCCCAACACTAGTACGGTCAGTACGACAACCTTGAAATCAGTCATACTTGATTTGACTAGGTTAGAGAAGATAATGGGAAGACTAATCTAAGAAAGAAGTAGAAACCATATCCACCGGCATGTCTGCAATGCGTTCGGCATTCCTCCGATCCCAAGTAGCTCCTTCGTTTTCCTACAATCCTCCGAACATTAGTTCTCCCATATCCGCCTTCATAAATCCACATCCCCTCCCAATAATTCATTCTCAAAATCCATATGCCAGTCCCAATACCTATATTAGGTGGATCATGATGCAGAAACTAAGGCCCGAAATTGGAATCTTTCTTTGGCCCCTCTTTCGAAATACACTACTCCATGAGCCTCGTAAGGAAAGGAGTACTTTGTCATTCCTCGATTCTCGGCACCATCGGGTTTCTTCCCAAACATCATCGTTATCTCTGCTCTCGCCATTTCAACCCATATCTAATGTAGCCCACAGCTCGCCCCAAACCCTACCTAGCTTTCTAGGCCATCCAATCTCCGTCATTCCACTTTAGCTCACCTCCAACCACCTAGCCCCTATAGCTTCTGGGCAAATCCCATTCCCTCAGCAAGGATGAACGAGTATGCGGATAAATTAAAGTTGAGGATTTTTGGAAGAAAACACAAGGCATTGGCGATTTTTCCACCAAATTCAGGGATTTTGCCCTTTATCTATCCTGCACCCGGTGAAAAGGAATTCGAAAAAGACAACGGAAAAGGTTGTCCCATCTCTCATCCACAAGCCTATTGTGCCGATGTCTGCCCTTTAGAGAAAGACGAAGGGACTGTCATCCGATTGTTCCAGAAGAGTCTTAGGGACCCTGCACTGAAATGGTGGTTTACGTCACTATCTCATTATAAGTTAGCCTCGTTTGAGCAATTATCTCAAATGTTCATCGCTCAATACTCGTACAACTTAGATGTAAAACCAAAAAATCTGATCTCGAGGCTTTAAGTCAGAAAGGTGATGAAAGTTTAAGTGCCTACGTAGGCAGGTGGAGGGTTGTCGCTGCCCAAATGCGAAAAAGACTCTTTGAATTAGACTCCATCAACTAGTTAGATTCAGGCTCTTTGGCTCATTCTTCGATTGCTGGCTATCTGATGTCACAGACCCAGACCACATTCCAAAGCAGCACCTTTCCCCTTTACCAAATTCTCATAATAATAAGGTAAGCTTTCAATCCCTTCTCCTTTACAGCCTCGCAGCTTCGCCCCTCTCCCTACTTACTCAACCTCAACCCTCAACCTTTTCCTTCTTTCACTCTTTTTCCAGTAAGAACCATTAATGATTTTCTTGATGCCTCTCCCTCTTTTTTGGGCTATTTTCCCGGTATTTAGGTTAGAGGTAATTAGGAAGTCAAGACTCAACCTTAAACCTTTGACTCTATGACCTATTTTTGCTTTCATTGAACTCGGTAAACGAAATCACTACTTCACGAACCTGGACTATTCTTCTTGAAGGAGGTAAAGCAGTTGAGAATTCCATTGACCCTCTTGCTTCTTTCACTCCTCTCCCTATTTTTTCTTTCATTTTAGAGGTAATTTAATAGATAGGCTGGCTAAGAATCCGGTCAAGCTCCGGAACCGGAACCCCTATTCCCTTCAGTCAGTGATTGTGAGTTATTCTTGAACGAACTGTAAACAAAGAAGAAAGATTCATTCTAGTTTACGAACTAAACTCATTCCCCTTTTCCTGTTTGAACTCTTTAACTCTATCTTCATCTTCACTCCTTTCTTTACATGAGAGTAAATGAATGAAATCCTTTTCCTTCGTTCGAGTCTCCCCACTTTGTTCTTTCTCCCTCCTTATTCATTCTCCTTTTCCTATTTCTTCTTTAACTTAACTGCTTTTTCTCCTGTCCCTGATTGAACTCGGTAATGAGGAAGTCAAGACTCTCGATGAATGAGACAGATGGAATAGGATGGATGAGAATCTCCCTGAATTTAGTCTTTCACTGTAAACTAAGGCTCAACCTTTAATGAGACTGAACCTCGTAAACTATCTCTCTCTCAATTGTCCCTATTCCTCTCTTGGTTGTAAACTCCTGAACCTTCTTACTGCTTTCACTCCTGAACTGGAAGGAAAGACTCAATGAAAATTAATGAGAGTGAACTCCTTGCCTTGTTCTGTTATTGTTTGTTGTTCTTTCACTCGGGTTTCACTATTCAAACACGAGGTAAACCCCTGAACTACTGAACCTGATTTCACTCCGTAACCTTTGACTTTATTACCTGACCGGATTTCACTGTCAACTCAATCTCTTTGCTTTCCTTTGATTCTTCAGACTCAACAAATGAAAGAAAGATCAGCTCATTCACCTTCCCCTGAACCTCTATTCCCTGACCGGGGTAAAGCTGCTAATTCATTGACTCTCTCCCAGATTTCACTGTCAAAGAAGAAAGCTCAAACCTTTTCCTTCTTTCTGTAGGTCTGTTCACTCCTTCCTTTTACTGTCGAGTAAAGAAAAGAGAATTGATTGGCTCAACCTCAAACCTTTGACTGATTGAACTAGGTAAACTCCTTCACTTTTAGAACCTTTACAGGAAAGAAAAGAAAAGAAGACGACGACGACGAAACCGACACCCTTAACCCTTTGATAGATTGAACTAGGTAAACTCTTTAACCTCTCCCTCCCTTCTAAATCATAAGGGGAAAGACTCAAGCAAGATTCATTCTTACAGTTGTTCAAGAAGAAATTCATTAGCAGCTTTGAAAGACTCAACCTCAAACCTTTGACTGAACCTTCCTTCACCTGACGAGAATGATAGAAGGGAGACGAAAGAAAGATGTGTTGGCTTATTGGCCCTTGATCTCACATTAATTAATTTCAATGAATTAATTATTGATGTTTTGATGATAACAAACCTACTTTTAATTATTAACTATTTTCAGTTTTTTGAACTGTCCACAGTATAAGGTCGGGAATAACGATTACAACAACTTTTCAATTACTCAAATCAGAGCTAAAACGAAGAAATTAGAGTCGAGACAACATACCCGACGTGATGATGTGGCAACAAAATCAAAATGATGGACAAATCAAAATATATCAAAGTATGACATTTATAATATTGGAAGAGTAACACATGGTGGAGTTTTTCTTATTATTACATTTCTAAATAAAATTATTTTTACAAATATAAATTTGAATATAACCGTTACTCACATCGAATTTTATTATTACTATATTATATTATTATATTATTATATTTTAAAATTTTGGTAGTTACTCACATCATTTTTATTATTATTATATTATTATATTTATAATAAATTTTGAATTACATTTTACCGTTACTCACATAACTTTTTATTATTATTATATTATATTACTATTATATTAAAATTTTGAAATAAATGAATTTAGAAAATTTTCTTACTTAATTACTTTTAATCTCCACCTTCCATTATTCCTAACACAATCCAATGGTCAATATTCAATCCTACATTTTGCCACTTTTCTCCTCTATATAAACTCATCTTCCCCACATTTTTAAAAGATACAACTTACATACATTCTTCAATCCTCATTTGTTCAAAGTCTCCATTGTTTATTGCTCTCTCCAAGCTTACAAGTTTATTTCTTTTCATCTTATTCTTGAGAGGGATTATTATTATATTGTGAGGAAATAGTTGTCAGTATCCCAAATTGTAAATCTACTCTTTGAGAGAGTTGTGGTGTGTTATTATCAAACTCAAATACTTGTATCGGTTTGATCCTGCGTCGTTGAAAGGATTGAGTTTGCTCTTGAACTCGTAAAAAGAGCGGTGTACCGGTTTGGCTCTGATCCGTGGAAAGAGTCGGAAAAGTTCTTTATTCAAATTCCCAAGAGGCGCTTGGGGAGTGGAGTAGGTCGAGTTTGACCGAACCACTATAAAACTACGGTGTCATTTTCTCTAACTCTTTCCTATTTAATTTCAAGATTATTATTATGTTTATTGCATGTTCTACTTGATTATTGTTTTGACTTGAATTATTTTGTTTTAGTAATTATCATCTTCTACTTATTTGTAAAAAGTTTTATCATTAGAAAAATTAATCAAGTTTAAACACTTTTATCGTTAAAACCCTATTCACCCCCCCTCTAGGGTTGCCATACCGATCCAACAAGATGAATGAGACGGAACTCCCTTTCCTATTTCTTCTTCTTCCAATTGATTGAACTGTAAACAAAGACTCATTGTTTGAACCTGGACTAACTATTCTTCTTGAACAAGGTAAAGCAGCTGGATGATAGGAACCTTCCCCTTTGACTCTATTCCGGAACTAACTGTAAACGAAGAGAAAGAAAGAGAAGAAAAATCACCTCTTTACAAGAGAGTAAAGAAAAGAAGACGACGACGAAACCGACACCCTTTGCTTTAACTGAACCTTCCTTCACCTGACGAGAACGGAAGAAGATATTCCTTTTTAGTCGAGTCAATGAATGAAATCCTACACCTATGCTTTTATTGTGTTTGAAAGAATCTATGAATTAGCAGCTTTGAAACAAACCGGAACCGGAACTGATATGACCTGACCTTCACCTATTTATTCACTGTAAACTCGATAAACTCAATGACTTGTCCCTATTTTTTAGAGCATTGAACTCGGGTTGAACTATTTAAACACGAATAGTAAACAAGGGTCTTCTTCCTTCTTTCTTTCACTCTTTCACTCGGTTAAGCTTACCATTGCTGCGCTCCTCGTTATTCAAAGACAAGGTAAGTAAATAGGCTGTATAATCCGCTCCTGTCCTTAACCTGAGCCTATACGGTCTCGAATCTGATTCTGATTCTTCTTCTTTCTTTCACTGTAACCTCCTGGCTGGACTATTATTACTTCTGTCTGAACCTTCAAACACTCTTTTACTCGGTCTAAATAGAATAGAATAGGTGACTGAAGAGAAAGTCAAGACAACTCAACAAGAATGAGAGTGAACTACTTTTCCTATTGCTTGATTCTTTCTCCTCCCCCTATCTGAACCTTGACTTTATTACCTGACCGGATTTCACTATAACCGAGGTAAATTCTTTTTCCTTCTTTCACTATTCTCCTGTAAGAAAGATGAATGATCCTGAACCTCTGCTTCTTTCTCTGATCCTGATCCTGATTGAACTCAGTCTTGAACAAGGTAAAGCCGCTACAGCTAATGAATTTACTCTCCAAAAGAAAGTGTTTCAAGTCAAGACTCAACGCCGGTCCCTTCTCTATTGCTTTCCTTTGATTCTGGGGATTCTGAAAATGAAAGAAAGATTTGTCCTCTCACTATTTTTTCCTTCATTTCACTTTTGAGGTAAATTCCGTTATTGTGACTTATTCGTAGAAGGTCAAGCGACTGAAGAGGAAGGAAAGCCAAGACTCAACATTAATGAGACAAATTGAACGAGGTAAATAGGAGGATCTGAAAGTCAAGCTCCTTATACTCTCTTCCCTTCCCTTCTTGAACAGTAAACTCGGTAAAGCATATTCTTTCAATTCATTCAATCCTGAACTGGAAAGTGTTGAAAGTCAAGACTCAAGCAAGAGAAGATTCATGAGACTGAACTACTGAACTAGAACCCATTTATTCTTTCTTTCAATTCATTCAATCAATCACTGGGACAAAAACAGGAGAGGAGAGTCAAAAAGGGGTAAAGCTCCTGAACCTGAACCAGATTGAACTGTAATGTAAAGTGGCTGAGTTCTGAAACCTATTTATTCACAAACACAGTAAACTCGGTAAAGCGGCTGGATGAGAGGAAGGTAAAGCTCCGTAACCTTTGACTCTATTCCTTTACAGTGTTAATGAATTAGCTTACTTTCCAGTCGAGTAAATTCATTCAATCAAGGCAAGATGAATGAGAGTGAACGAACTGAACTCCTTCCCCTTATACTCAATTACCTGACCTATACCTATTTCCTATTTCTTCTTCCACTGTAACCGAATCAAATGAAGAAAGAGAAGCTCATTCACCTTGTCACCATCAATGAGAGAGACTGAACTTCTTCCCCAGAACCAGAACCTTTTCTTTTTCGATATTCCTTTCCCTGAACTTTTCCGTCTCGTAAATGAATGAAATCGTTCACCTTCCCCTGACGAGAAGAAAAGAAGAAGAAGAATCAGAGAATAAATTTCTTGAAGAATCAACATTCATGATCCTGAACTACTGAACCTGAACCTTTTCCGATATTACCTTGCTTGCCTTATTAAAGGAGGTAAAGCAGGTAAAGCAGCTGAGGATTGAATTGACTCTCCCTGAATAGTAAACACTCAAGATGAATGGGAGTGAACTAGGTAAAGCTATTCCATTGCCCGAACTCAATAACTTGAAGAACTGTAACCTCTGTCTTCGTCTTCTAACTTTGACTCTCCCTTCCCCTATGGATTCTTTCATTCAGTAAATGGGTTGGTTCATTCAGTAGCTCTTTTCTTGAACGAGATCTCTTCTCTTTGCTTTTCTTTCCTCTCGCTTTCAAGATGAAACAACATGAATTATCCTTCGCTCCTCTCTGTCTGTCTTAGCCTTTCTAGCTTTCTTTTATTACCTAACCCTGAACCCATTTATTCTTTCATGAAATCCGGAAATGAAACCGGAAGAAGAAGAAGAAGAATCAGAGAATGAAACATGAATGAGACTGAACAATGTTTGAATCAATGAATGAAATCCTGAAAGAGTCAATGAATTAGCTACTGAACCGATATTACCTGACCCTATTATTCATTCAGAATCAAATTCAATAAAGAGTAAATGAATGAAGAAGAGAATGAAACAAGAATGAGACTTCAAAGTATGTATAGGTTAAAGAATCATCATCATCTCATTCAAGAAAAAGAAGAGAAGCGACTAAATCGATATGTCTCTTCCCTAAACTACTGAACCTACACCTATTTATTCTTGAACTTCCAACACTCAACTCAAAATTAATGATCCTGAACCTGATTGAAGAACTGTAAACACTCTTTCTTTATGAATGAGACATAACTACTGAACGAACCGAACCTTCTTTAACTCTTTTACTCAGTAAATAGAATAGGTCTTTGATTGAACGAACTGTAAACAAGGGAAATAAGGTCATTCAGTAGCAAATTCATTGACTCTCCTGTAAACAAGGGTTGAACTATTTTACGATCTCGTTGCTTCGCTCCTCTCCTCTCCTCTGATTCTTCTCCCTAATAAAATGATGAGAATTCCTTTCCCTCTAACTCTCCCTTCGGTCTCGTTGCTTCTCTGACCTCATTCCCTTCTTTCTGTAGGTCTCTTTGCTCCTACAAAAACTCATACGGTGTGTCTTCTACTCCTGAACCTATCAGTCTCACTCTCCCCTCTCCTTTATAGGTTCTTCAAATTCAAAGCTATTTTTCTCTTCTTTACAGTCTCGCTGCTTTTCTTCTCCCCTCTCTTTTACGGTCTCTGATCTTTCTCCTTGCTTAATTCTTGTTCTGGTTCGTTATTCTTTCACTGTAAACTCTGTCTCACTGCTTCTTCCCTCTCCTTTCGAAACTCTTAGTCAAGCCCTGTAACGCCCTTTGTTTGTAAAGGTATGGCCTTAGTTTTCCCTATCAACTTAATAGGGTGCAATGCTTTCTGTTTTTTGTTTGTGTGTGAAGTAAGGAGATGGTTTGGGATAAAAACCCCGTCTCCCTTCTAAAACATCGAGAAAGCTCTGCGAGCTTCCCCTTTCCTTTGCTCTATAGAAATGTATGGAAATGCCTGCCCGTTCTTCCTTCCTTCCAAGTCTTGGTCTTGTAGCAAGAACCTCGACTTCGCTACTATTGGATCGTGAACCGATGTCGTATATCATACTCTAACCACTGAGTTAAGTAGGTCAATGAGAGTTCCTATTCAATTCATTTCTTTTTTCTTCAATGGATCAGAGCTATGCTATTCAATGACTCTCACTAGGTGTAAAGTGACTGGGTTCCAAACCTCACCCTTGAGAAAAAGATATGGAACTTTATTTCTTTCTGTCTTTCTATTACGCGACAGCATCACGGTTGTTACTGTTACAGTCGGTGCTCTGCGTTCATGATATTGGGGTGGGCTTCCTTGATATTAAGGTGGGAAAGCGATCGAGAATTGGCTGAGGGGAAGAGGAAGAACCTGAACTTTGATTATCTCAAGTGGAACAGGGGCGATTGAAGAAAGTCGTCTGGAGATTCGAAGCCCTGATCAATGCGCAATTTATCGAGATGAGATCATTATTTTCTTGGACATAAGAGGAGATGGGAGTAAGTGGGCGTTCTATATACTATTCAACCCCTTTATTATTATTTCTTTCATTTTCTAGAAACTTGTGATGCACTTCTATAACCTTGATAGTGAAGTTCACTCCTTTGGTATTGAAACAACTCTTTAGCAGCAGAAATTTCCTTCTTCTTCTTTAATGCTACAGCGGAAACCTTCAAATTAGAAGAAACTTCCTCTTTGGCTTAGAAGCTATAGAAAGAAAAAGGCTACTTACTAACTTTTCGATAGGAGTTTGTGCGTGGGTCTAAGCTCTATAGGAAAGAAAATAGCATAGGCCAACAACTACTCTTTTGTGCTAGGAGTTATGTTATTATCGTTTAGTTTTGCTTGCTTGAATTTAGGAGTGAAAAGGAACATCTTTATGAGATGAACGTAATCGATAGATCTACTTTCTTTGGTTAGAACAAATTCACTTGCTTTAGGGTCCTTCACAGAATCTCTGACCGTGCCCCTTCCTCAATGAGTCAGGAGTGAGCCATGCCACATTGCATGGGAGGAACTGATCCTTCACTTCCTTTTTGAGCCTTCGATTGACGACCGTCCCTACATCTGGGTTCTTTCTCCTTCGTATCACCGGTAAGATATATATATATGCTGGTGATGGTGATCTTTTTCTCTTTCAGGGCACGGAAAACCTTTCGCTCTTCCATGTCTCACAGAAAATTCTCGTTTAATTTAGATCGAGATTTATCTGCTTCTTGTCTGGGCCTGAGCTTCATGCTAATTATCCTTTCAAAGTTGCAAAACACAATCCCTAGCGTAAGTCGCATTCAACTTGATGCACTTGACTTTGTTGGACTCATGAGTATAGGACGAAGACGTAATGTGAGGTCGTGGGCGCCCATATACTACTTCAAAGGGTCTTTCTTTGGTTGCCGAATGATAAGTGGTATTGTACCACTATTTTGCCCATGGTAACCAAGGTACCCATTCCCTTGG
>NW_019272056.1:179410-183399 GCF_002738345.1 Cucurbita maxima
TGGTATCGATAGCTATAGCTGTTTTTCCTATTTGTCGGTCCCCGATTATAAGTTCTCGTTGGCCACGGCCTATAGGAACCAAGTTATCTACCGCTTTTAACCCTATTTGCATAGGTTCGTGCACAGATTTATGTGAAATAATCCCAGGGGCTTTCACTTCGACACGTCTTCGCTCGTGATCGCTTAAAGCCCCTCTTACATCAATAGGTACTCCCAACGCGTCGACCACATGCCCGAGCATAGCCTTTCCCGCAGGAACATCCACAATCGATCTAGTGCGCTTGACAAGATCTCCTTCTTTAATAGCGGTATCACTACCAAAGACAACAATCCCTACATTCTCATTCTTAAGATTTAAGGCTATTCCTTTGACACCGCTGGAAAATTTCACAATTTCCCCAACTTGAATCTCCTTCAATCCATAAACACGTGCAATACCATCTCCAACTGAGACCACTCGACCGATCTCATCCACTTTCAAATGAGTATAAAAGTTGGTAATTCTACTTTCTAATAAAGTCGTTAGTTCCGTAGCTTCGGGAGAGAATTTCATGATTCGAAAATGGTCTCGAGTCAAGGGAGAATGTCAATGCTGATAGATCCCGCCCAGATCAAGAGCGAGCTTCTTTAGAAAGAAGAGAGTGAAAGTAGGAGCCCTCGCTCGTTGTTCTCTTGACTGTTCAAGATAGCATTGAGCCTGCTCAATGAGAAGTCCTTGCCATTTTGAGCCTTGATAACCTTGGCCCCGGCCAATAGCCAGCCCCTACCTGGAGAAAGCTCCTCCATCTTAAAGATGATTCTACTTTGACTCTCAAGAAGCAAGCTTTCTCGAAGAAGAAATGAGAAGTTCTCGCTCCTACACCTATCGGTCTCACAATTCCATTCCCTTCTTCTCCTTCATCGTCATGGGTCCTTTTGACATAACATTTTCAGCTGCTCAAGAGTCAAGAGCCTAAAGGAACAAGGCTATCTCTCTCAAGAAATGTATACGTACGCAATATCTTCAAGTAGCAGAGTGACTACTTGTAGTTCCTCTCTTGTTAGTGTACTCGTGCAACAGCGCTTACGGCAGCTCGTAGCTATTGTATGCATGGGGGTAACGAGATATTGATTGTACTGGAGTTAGAAGCTCTTTCTCTCGCGGAAGTACGCCCTCCCTATTTTGAGTAGGTGCTCGCAAGGTCAAAGTCCAAAATGAGATTATTTCATTAATACAGGGGTAGGGTAAAGAGTTTTAGTGATTTACACCGAGAAGTAGAGTGGGTAAATACCGGATGCATAGGTTGAGTCATTCGCTAATGGGATAGTCGTTTTCTACTGCACCCCTAAACCCTAAACCCTAGTAGTTGCGCTCCCCTCACTATAGATATATTTCTGTCCATTTGATATAACCATGATTAGTAAGTCGATAGATAAGGTACTCATTAAGGTCCCCTCATTAAGGTCGAGTTACCTAGGTCATCGAGTGAAAAAATCAACCTCAACAGTAAACAACATTATAAAGTGAGAGTGATTTTCTTTATGATCCGATCTTGTGCAATACTCATTGCATAAGACGCCCCCACTCACACGTCTCCACATGTACAATTTAGTGATCACATTATTTATATCATAACAAAAGTAAGCCGCCTCTATAGTGTCCCCAAGATAAGGTACTATCCCTGTACTATAAATCATTTTAACTATATACTTGAACTTGATCCACTCTTATGTCTTTGTATATAGTTCAAGTAATCATACTAGCCAAAGTATTCTTAGTTTATTGGATTTAGATTAATGATCGTATAATTCACTTTATTCAATAACGATCTTTACTGAATAAACATCAATAATAACTTTATTGAAAATAGAATATGCTTTTGTTTACAAACTATGAGTTTTAGGACATAAGAACCCTCTCAAGAAAACCCTAATGGACATTTAAATCGTTCTGTGAAAAAACCAAGTTTCTATCAATATTTTTCCACAAAACTAAAACCTTAAACCCTAAACTACCCTAGACAATGAGGAAGTTTCAATAGACCATCATCCATTCGATGTGCTTCATAACAAAAAAAAAAAAAGTAAAATAAATGTTACCTCTTTAATTACAATAACGAGGGTGAGGCCCTTATTTCAAAAGAAAAAGAAAAAGAAATAAGTGTGGGCCCACATGAAAATTTTTCCGAATAGAAAATGATAATTCATGCTTTTCCAACACGGGAAGATATAATTTAATGTAATATATTCTAAAACTATATACAAACTGAGATCAACTTGTTAATGTGTTTAATCGAGCTATACAAATGGCATACACAGCATATCAACGATATTAAAATAGTATGAAACAAGTCTCCTAAAGTTATATCATGTCTCGATCATGCAAGAATGTTTTCTATCTGGGCGTGATAGTGGGAGTTATTCCACTTACAAGGTCACTACCAGAAACCTCTGACATGTAATAGTTATTCATGTTGGTTGATGAAGATGGGGTACTGCTCACTTTTATAACATCGGAGATTAAAGGCTCTGCAATTTTCACATCAGACTCCGGCAACATAAGCCAAATACTTTCAAGTGTACGAACAACCTCTGCCATTGAAGGACGTGCATCTGTATCGTCTTGGCAACACTTCAAAGCCAATGTCACAAATCTTTCCACGCATTCAGCGGGATAAGATCCCAGTCGACCATCAATTATTGAGAAAAATTTTCCCGACTCATATGCAACTTTAACCTGTTACAGACCATAATATATATGTTTAAAACAGATACAAGGGCAAACAAAAGGAAAACTATAGAGACAAATAAGTAAACATCTTATCATATCCTTTACGCATTCGGAATCAAATTATCAATGACTATAATATTGCAGTCAAATTACGCGCTTGGAGATACACTTGTCTCAAAGGTTTAGGTTTCTAATACCATTGCAAAATAAAGAGGCCATAAGAAATGCACGTAATACCTCCCTAACAATGTTCTTGCCATGTGAGATTGGGTGCCTCCCAGTCAAAAGCTCCAAAAATACCACACCAAGACTATAAACATCGCTCTTATCGGTCAATTTATGAGTCAAGAAGTACTCTGGATCAAGATAACCCTGCAAATTAAAATCCACATAAATACCCTTTAATTAAACCTAATCCACCATTTCATAACTATTTTACCAAGAACAGGAATATATAGAATAAACGAAAGAAAACATTGTCATTTATATTTCAACATCCTATCTCAATTATCCTAATAGGACAACTTTGAAACTGAATTTGAATGTGCAAATCAAATTTCCATGAAATGTTGAAATATTTGTGCTACCTCAATTGTTGCCTCGACCAAGAATCTCCTAAAATCTTGATGGCATGGTCAGCATAAACTAAATTATTTCATTATACTTCTAAAAATTTCATAATTATTGATAGAAGTTTACCGGTGTCCCTTTTACTACTGTCGATACATGAGCAGGCACGTTGCCCTCTGCGTCTGGAGGAGGTGCAAGCCGTGAAAGTCCAAAATCAGCAACCTTTGCTATATACTTAGAGTCTAATAATATGTTGCTGGACTTGATATCTCGGTGGAATATTGGAGGATCAGCTTCTGTATGCAGGTACAGAATTCCCTTAGCTGCACCCAGGGCAGCTTTTAATCTTGTGGCAAAGCTCAAAGGTTCTGCAGAATTTACTGTAATAACACAAGGACGCATAGTAAATCGATGCTTGAAAGAGAGATAAAAACAACAGCTAACAAATTGATCAAACAAAAACCATGGAACATATAAAAACTGTCCACAATTTGCATAACTGAAGCAGAATATTTGAAACATAATTTATACGAAAAATAGCTGAACTGTACCAGAAAGGTGATCCCTCAGCGTGCCATTGGACATAAACTCATAAGCCAACATCTGCATATAAATTCAAAATCAAGAGGGTAATTGTAATAACTCCCGTAATTCAGGAGATTCTTTTTTTTTTTTTTTTTTTTTTTTTTTTTTTTTTTTTTTTTTTTTT
>NW_019272056.1:183491-221832 GCF_002738345.1 Cucurbita maxima
TTTTTTTTTTTTTTTTTTTTTTTTTTTTTTTTTTTTTTTTTTTTTGCAATTATCCTTATTAAAATGATGAATAAATAAAGGATTCCTCAAATTACCTGCTCCCCTTCTTCATCGCAATATCCAAGCAAAGCCACAAGATTTCGGTGGTGTAACCTTGACAATAACTGTATTTCAGTAAGGAACTCTTTTTCACCCTGTAGTGAGCCTTCCTGTGCACGTTTGATTGCAACAGCTGTGTTATCTGATAGAATGCCTCTGTAAACCTTTCCGTAACCACCTTGACCAACTACCGTAGAATCATGAAAATTGCTTGTAGCTAGGGCCATTTCACGGTAACCAAATTCCTTTACGCCCTCAATCTTTAAGGAGGCTTTTGACACTGCATATAAACGAAGAACAATGGGTTTTTTTTTTATTATTATTTTATGGAAATACACACTTTCATTAATATAAAATCAAAGAATACAAGGGAAATACATATATAAATAAATATATAAAAACATTTCCAGAAGGGCTCAGTTGAAATTAATCCATATTCCAGTCGCCTAGTTCCTCAGAAAAATCCATTGGTTCAACTCAACCATGTTCATATGAGTTATAAGCACATTCATATTATCATTCACTTATCAAGAACCTCTAATGCTAAGGACAAGGCATATAAAATACCACACCCGAATTTGTAAGGAAGGAAACTACTTACGATGATGCTTTCTTAAGATGTGGTGGCCCCTCACGCGTGATCTTATAATAAAAATGAAAACAATTGCAGATAGCATTGTTCCGCCAGCAATTGCTCCTAAAATTATTCCAGCCAATGCCCCCTTACTCAAAGTAGAATCAGATGATGGTGTGAGAAATACTGCAATTAAAAAATAACATTAATAATCTTCCAGTTTATAATTTGGATAAGTGCAGTCATTTGCTCAGTATTGGTTATGATGGCCAAAATAGCTTAATATTAAACTATACTCAACAAGGTTGTAATCATAGAACATGGCATGTCATCAGGAATATTTTCTATGGTCAATAACTAATAACATAAGCCTCTTCAATTAAAAATGCATACGAGATCATAAATACAGAACCATCATAAGGAAGAAAAGTCACCATTATATCAGAAAATAATATAAATGAACACTTATGCAAAGGTATTTTGCAAAGATAATCAAACATGCATTGCATAGCAAATTACTCAATAAACAATGGATAAAAGATGACACTATGCCACAGACGGGGTTTCCATTTTATACGACGTATAATAATTAGAAATCATAAGTAAAGGCAGATTTTTTCCAATTGCTTCAACAGGTATCATGTAAATCAAGGGTAAAAGTAAGCTTTTATAACAATCTTCCGTCTCCGATAATTTAATGAAGAGTTTATATCCAAACAAAACACATCAGAAGGGTTTTCAAGACCAACCCTTTTTATAAACGTCAGATATTGTCAAGCTGAGAAGTTCATACGGTCCAAATATATCGCTTTCTTGAATTTTCCAATTTGTAAACTTGGAAACAATTCGTAAAACCTCACTGTCATTGAACATGTGAGAACTATTGCTATCAGCAATATATAGAGGGAAAAGCTTCAGACTCATTCTTAATCGAGGTCCTTTTTCCCACACAGGAGAACCAATGTCCAACTGTTCAAGATGTACCTTAAGACCACTGGTCAGGTACTCCTCAAACATCTGTTGATATGGACTGAAACGTGAGAATCCAGGACTTTTCAAACGATATCCAATTATAAGAGGTGCAGAACAGAAACAAGATGAGGGACATTTTGCTGAGTAACATTCGTAAGAAGGTGGGCATATTGGGCCAGAACAGCCAAGAGTGTTATTTGTTGGAATGTCAATTATATCCCCACTCTCAGATCCACAAAAGTCCAGCAGGCTTTTGTTAGAACAAACAGGATTTCCATGAAGCCTGAAATTTAGAAAAACAAATGTTCATAAGAAGAATGCAACGTCAACTTGTGAAGTTTTCTTGTAATGCTATAAACACATACTTGCAGCCAGAAATTCAGAAAAACAAAAATCAATTCTAAAAAAAGTAATGTAATGGATTATTGTTCACTCTGCACCAGTGTATCAAGTTGTGCACATGAATTATGCCGATTGACGATATAGTTCTCTGCATAAAAGTCGCATTGTACTAATTTTGATATACCAAAGTTAGGAGAAAGAAGCGAACCAGACAGAGACATTCAGAGGGAGATCAATGCTTCCCAAAATATTTGAAAAATTGTTGTTCTGCAGCTCTCTGCGGTGTGGAAGAGGCAAAGATAAATATTTGGTAAGATTGCATGCTATAAGGAACAAGTATTAATAGCTGTTGCCAAAAAATAAATCACAAGGCACAATATATCCATAGTTCTTCAACCCTTCAGCATAGCAATTTAGTTACTTCAGATCTTACACTGTAAGGCTGTCCAGAGAATTGAGCGTCCTGCTTTGCCATATGGTAGATGGAACAGAGCCGTTCAATGAATTATTTGCAATTGACCTGCCATGTGAAACTGATCAAATAATCATTACTTTGTACTTTGAGTTATATGATAGATTAATAAGTAACTTCAAACCAAAGTGAATGTTTAGAGAGAACTCTATTTTGCCCATCCTAAGAAACCCTAAAACTAACCCCAACCCTAGCTGCTGCTACCATCTGATTATCCCCACCGTTCGAGTCCCCCAGAGCAGATTTTAGGCACGTCCACAATCACCTTGAGCATTTGATTTGCGACCACACATTTCCCTTGGGCATTCGTGTCTATTCCATGCTACACTCAACCATGAAGCTAATCCATGCTATTGCTTGCACAATTGACAGGCACTATTTGGTTGTTCAGATTTTCAATATAAAAGTTGTCTTTGCAAAATAAACAAAAATCATCAATCCACTTATTTTCCAAGACCTTACAGGGCTTGGTCACCATTATTCACTCATAGTGCGTTGGGATTGTCACTCATAGTGGAATACAATGATTTTGTTAAATCACCGCTTAAACTAACCTAAAAGTTTAAACCTATGGGTAACAATAAACTTAATTATATCAATACTTTTAACACTCTCACTGGCGGGCATAAGAATTTGTAGAAAACCCAACAAGTGGAAATCAATAATAAGTAGGAAGAGACGACACTACTGAGGTTTGAATACAAGACCTCCTACTTTTACCATGTTAAATCATCATTGAACCCAAAAGCTTAAACTTATAAGTTATGCTAAATTTAAATTTACCATAACCTATCAAGTTAAGTTTTTGGGGTTGATTGGTGATTTAACAAAATAACCTAAAAACCAGGGATTCCAATCCATAAGAATAAAACATAACCGCAATTACAGAACAGAAGATTCCCATAAGCCCATAAAGAGGCAATCTCACCCTTCCCACACCTCCTCCAAAGATATCTCAACCCCTAAAGATCCTACTATGCCTCCCAAGTCGTACACCCCATAATACTCTTTCCTTATCACGTAAGGGAGACTTTGTCAGAATCACCTTGATCAAAGAACAACAATCCTTGTTACGCATCCACGCCACCCCAAATACACTAAAATACCAACCTAAAGAGAGTGAGCAAACAGACAACCCCAAAGAGATAATCAAGATCCTCCTTGTGACCATTGCGTCTTGCACAAAAATGGAGTGTCACTCAATACGATCTAAATGTTTACTCTCCCATTTTCCACTCAAAGGAATGCATAGCATACTTACTCACAAAAACCTTATTCCCAAGAGCATATGGCTTCCAAAGTGTCACAACCATTTAGCCAGTACAGCCTCATTCCGTAACCTCAGATTTCTGAAGCCTACTCCAATCTCCACAAGTTTGAAGACCGTGCCCAGCCAACCAAATGAGAACTCCTTCCCTCGTTAATTCCTTCCCATAAAAAAAATTCCTCAACAAACTCTCTATGTTTTTACTCAATGAAACTGGGATTCTGAAGAAGGAAAGGAATATGCAAGGATCCCACTTAGAAAAGACTCGATCAAGGTAAGACTCCCTACTTTAGGAAATCATGATTTCTTCTAAGAGGAAAGCCTTCTTTGGACTTTCTCCACCACAAGGTGTTAAAAGATCATCACTCGCCCAATAGGGTCAAGCCCAATATTTGTATGAGCTCATTGTCTATATATTTTAGGAGAATGATTTTAGTATTCTAAGAATAAAAATATATAGGTATTTTAGGAATAAATCGTCTAGTCTCTACTATAAACACCCCTCCACCCTACTAAGTTTTTCATCCCAAGCAATCCCAAGCAAAGCAGATTGTAATAGTACTCTACGTAGTGTCTTGTAATCTCTTCTTGATTGGTCTCAATAAAAATGTGAGTTTTTCCGACCAAAGAGTTGTGTTCAACATAAGGTTCCAGAAAGACACTCCTTCAATTATCCTCTAAGAAAGAAAGACACTCCTTCAATTATTCTCTAAGAAAAGTCCCAAATACTGACACACGAGTTGACTAACCTCACAACCCACCACAAATGCCCAAAAGTTCAGCTTCAATGGGTCACAATTGAAACCAATGATCTAACTTTTCCATCTACTAATATTTAGTCCCAAAATGACTTCAAAGAAAGACAAAAATCAAAACGGTAAAACTGCTTCGGTCAATCACCCACCTCTGTCCTTGTACATAAATCCATTCAATCCAAGTTATTAACTTAGGATAATTGTTTGAAGTTATTGGCTTGAATAGGTTTAGGGAAATTGTTAGTCTTTAATTAGGAAGAATTGTTAGTAGTTGCTTAACTTGAGGAGGAAGTTTAGGAGATCGGTTGTACTTTCTCCACAATAAATACTCATGAGATGTATGTTATTTTCACAATTACAAAGAGAATTGAAAGGCTAAATGCTTAAGATTCCTCTATTTAAAAGCTCTCTCCCCTCGAGTTGTTCTTCATGTTTCTTTTATTTGTTTCGACATATTTCGATCATGGGCCATTTCCAACATCATCAACAATCAGCAAACAAGAGATGCAACAGATGAAAGCCCTTAGAACCCACCTTAAACCCTTCAAGTAAACCCTTATCAACCCCTATCAACACTAAGCTGCTCAGAATATCCACAAGGTTGAAAAGGAAAGGCAAGATGGGGTCCACTTGCCTTAGGCTGCTAGTTGCAAAAATATTGCCTCTTTACCTCCGGTTGAAAAAAAATGGAGAAATTCACTAGCTTAAGACGACTCCAAACCACGCTCTCTACTTGCAACCAAGCCCTTTATTCTAGAGAATTTTATTAGGAAATTTCAATCAACATGATAATAGGTCTTCTCAAAGCCAATCTTGATGATCCCTCCTTCTCTCATATTCTTTCTACAGTCCTCAATCACCTCATTAGCACTCAACACTTGATCTAGAATTTATCTACCAGCGATAAAGACTCCTTGGGAATTGGAAATTGTACTATGGAGCACCTTTCTAAGCCTATCAGTCAAAGTTTTTTTATATAATCTTATAAAAGCTAGCCACCAAGTTTTAAAGCCGAAAATCTTTCACTTTGTCGTCTCTTTCTTTCTTGGGAATCAAGCACACGTAGGTCTCATTCATATGGAAAACAATAATTTTCCTCACATGAAACTCACAGAAGACTTCTGATAAATCTCCCTTCAAATTCTCCAAATTATCTTGATAGAAAGCCATCATAAATCCATCAGTCCTTAGAGCCTTATTCCCTTCAAATTCAAAAACAACCTCTTGAATCTCCTCAAGGGAAAACGATGCTTCACGTTATTGTATATATGTCTATATAGGAGCTGATTAGTCTTTTGTCCTTTATTGTAATTTTACTATTCTTAGTTTAGGGCTTCCATGTATGCTTATATCTATTGATCTAATGTATAAAATATGTAGAATTCTTCTGTATTTTGGTCTCACGATAACATGGTACCGGAGCACTAGATCTTTTCCCAGAGCAATTACAGTTTTGTTGCTCATTAGGGTTTTGTGAATATTTCGGTTTGGGATTTAGGACCCTGTCGTCATCATTAATGTCAGTGTCCATCACCAACTTCCCCTGCTGCCATAAACTTGGTCATATATTTTCGTCCTTTTTGTCACCACCTATCCCAAAAGGAGAGCCCATCTTCCGATTTAAAGAACCTCAAATTCCGGCCAGCAAAGTAGCCTGCGGCAGTATTTTAACAACCTAAACCAAGTTGGTTATGTATACCAACGATCATATTTTAATGGCTACAAAAGCCAACAACTGGTAACCGAAAAAGAACATGATATCCATGCATCATAGAGCATATCTGATTCCATAACTCTAAAAGTTGGGTCATTTATGTTTGATTCCTGTAATTTTTCACTTTCGTTTTCTATATAATTCAGTTTCCTGTAACATTAGGTTTGTATTCTCGAAAATGTACAACATCATATATTCTATCAAGCCAAATCCAACACCAAAACACAGAATTGAAGACATAATCTACTCACAATTTCTGAAGATGCGGTAGATTCAAAAAGCTGGATGGTATGGTGCCAGAAAGATGGTTGTTGGATAAGATGCTGCAGTTTATATACAGAAGAGAAGGATTTCAAACAGACATTCAACATCATATTTTTATTGCAGGTTTTAAATCTTTAAAGTTCTTTAATCGAACAGTGAAGTTTTATTTGCCAAAGATAAAGATGAGACTCTTACATGGTTGTGATATTCTCAGAGAGTTTATTTTGTGGTAGGAATCCACTAAGTTGATTGGAACTTAGATCTCTGAAATACGAAGAAACAGTAAAGATACTAAGGTCAACTTTGAAGGCATGTACCTCTTTATTCATGAAGCCAACATAATAAAGAAGTCCCACATCTATACTTCTGAATATACTCGAGAAACCTAATTTAGACTTACAGATAACCGAGGCTATTTATTCTGCTCAGATCAGGAATTGGTCCTTGCAAGGTACAGTTCCTTAGACTCCTGTGCAAAATCATTCACAAAGACAACCAATACATTTAATTTATAAAAACAGTACAATACATTTACCTTATAAAAACAGTACAACAACTCTACCCTGTTATTTCAAATTTAAGAGCATGTAAAGCTTATAGACATGCGAGGTTTTGGTACACATTATACACTATATGTAGGAAAACAGCTCGGTAACTATACTAACAAGCTTAGTAGTTGGATGCTATAAGGCCATTAGCAGTTGTTAGATACTAATGATTCTTCCAGATCTGACTCTTGAGGACATACAATTTCACTGCGTTAACCAAGAACTCTATGATGGACTAAGCACTTCTTTAAAATAAAAAAAAAATAAAAAATAAAAGAAGAAGAAGAAGAAGAAAAGAAAAAAGAGGTGATTTCTTTGATGAATGGACTATACAAAAGGGGAGGCTTCCAAACCACCTATGGTGGGTCACAAAAAACACCCTCCACCAGTAACAAGAGTTGTTTTAAACGCGACTGATTCTCTCATACCAAAGGACCTGGCTATAAGCCCTATTGACCGCCAACCAAGGGCCTTTCTTTCTTGTCTGATTGGATGTCCCAGAAAGATAAATGAAAAATTAGAAAATTATCTTTACTTTATCTTGTAATCTTCTAGGCCTAAAAGTTCAGGGGATTTAATTAGACTAGATAATTTTACTATCTTTTAGGCTTTATCTCTTGTATTTAATTTAGTGTATTATTAGTTGTAAATCATGAGAAAAAGTTCCAAGAACCTCAACTATCCAAATTAATCATATGGTAGAAGAATAAGATAGCCAACCATAGAACGGAATAAGATCTTCTTATCATGAACTGTCCTATTTAATAGATCTCCCACTTGCCACAATAACAATAATCACATCTCCTTTAAGCAAATAAATACACCAGTTTAAAATTATGCTATGTTTAACAAACATATGATTCTGTCTGTCAATCGTTCTCCTTAGACACATATTTCAAGGTAAATTGTTCTTAGACGTAGGTACTGTACTGACGAGTGTCATACCATCCCTCTCATTCTAACTTTAACTAAAATGGAAATTAGATTTTTGTAGCCTTTAAGTGAGTTAATTAATGAAAGTTGGTTAGGTTATTTAAATAAATGCATAACCATATTGAGCTTACAAATAATGCACCAGTTCAAAATTATGCTATTTTTAACAAATGTATATGATTCTGTCTGTCAATTGAGCTCTCCTTAGACACATGTAATTCAAGATAAATTATTCTAAGACGTAGGTACTACACTGACCATTGTAATACCATCCCTCGCATTCTAACTTTAACATAAATGGAAATTTTATATATATATATATATCTAATATTTTAGCCTTCATGTGTGTTAGTTAATGAAAGTTGCTTAGGTTATTTAAATAAATACTAGCTATATTGAGCTTACAAATAAAACAGAAGTTTATGTCTCCATTGTTTCAATGGTCAACTGAAACCAAGAATTTAAAAATAACTTACAATTTCAGCAATTTAGTCATATTTCCATAAGAGCCTGGTATTGTGGACCCACTGAAGTTGTTATTGTCAAGTTGACTGCAAATCAAATGAAATTGGGCTAGTAAGAAACTCAAAATTATTTGAAAAGGAGAAATGCAGAAGATCACTCGTGCAGAATAAATGCTAAACGAAAGGCATATGAATGAAACTGGGAAAGAAAATAAACAGAAATCCAGAGAATAATAAAAATAAAACTAACATTAAAAAACTCATTGGAAACTGACAAGAGATCATAAAATTTCCAAAGATCCATCCACCATTCTAACATCCTACCCTTATATTGTATTTTATGTTCAAATTCAGGGTAACTTTGTAATTATCAAATGTAGGAAATTATCTCCTTCTCAAGAACAATACTCATCTCCCCAGTGCAAGCAAGCTGAAGAGAATAGATCCCAAAGCCAGAAGCAAGCAGAATATTTTCTTGCACGCATTGTGATACCAAAATGATGAAAATGGATGAGTTTGAATCCTAGTGTTCGACAAAGGTGCAAAGGTTTCGTGGCCAAACGTGTATATCCTTCATACTACTACAATTCTCTCTTTTTGTCACCCATTAACAAGTTCAAATATGGTTCGTGTACCTTGGAAGAGGGAATAGAAATACTCACAGAAGTCACCTAAAATTGAGTCCTTATCAATCCCAGTTTTATTTTTCTTTTTTCTTTTTGTAAATATCTCACGTCAACAGACATGCAAACATTGCGACTCATACTCTTGGTAGGTTAGCAGAGTGAGAAAGCTAGTATTTGGCTCCATGGTTGTGCTTGTGGCTGTGTTTTATTACGTATTATCATTTTCCCCCAAGAAATCAAAAAGAAAAAGGTATATGAAAATAAATAAACTGGTAGAAGACTGAGCCGGGGAGGGAGGGAGGGGGGTGTTCATATATTTGAAGCATTTAAGGTAGCAGGAAATGAGTACATACAGTATTTCTAAGTTGGGCAATTGAAACAACTCAGGTGGAAGCTTCCCCGATAAGTTGTTATTGTCAAGAAGGCTGCAAAGAGTGGAAAAATATGTAATTAGCCAAAAGTATAAGCATTTAAATAGCTTTCAATAAATAAATAAAAAATAATAAAAAAAAAAAATTGTAGAGTGTAGCACACAATAGAAATGCCTGAAGAAGTCAACAAACTGGCAGGAAACATAAGTTGCATCAAAAAGTATATGCGACGGGTAGTGGTGAGGGTGGAGGGAGAAACTTACAAGTGGACAAGATTGGGCAATCTAGATAGCTCAGATGGGATTTCACCACTGATAGAGTTGTTATTCATGTGACTGAGTCAAAAAGGAAAGGGAGTATTAAATAAACTAGTAAGATGAAAAGGAAGTTGCAGAAATATTCTATACTATCAGAATCAGAAACGTGCTTACAAATGCTTTGCTGCTTTTAAGTTTGCAAATGACTTAGGTATGGGTCCTGATATATGGTTCTGGTCAATCTGTATTCTGTCTAAACGTAGAAGATTTCCAAGCTCTTCAGGCAATGAACCTGACAACTGGTTCCCGTTCAGAAGCCTGTAAAACGTCTTATAGAAAGTAAAGCAGTGCAGGAGATGAAATAGGAAGTATCAGATTTTCCCCTGTAATACTAAATATTCAGACACATCGAGTAGTTTATATACTAACACTTCGAGAACTTACTCATGGATTGCAAACTAAAAATTTTAGTGAAGATATGATGATGCGTCAGCATATTTTTAGATAAACCAGACAACCTTTGTCAAAGTGAATCAAGTAAATCAACTTACAACAGTTCTAAGGACGTAAGATTGCCTATCTCTCCTGGTATTTCCCCATTGATCTCATTCCACATGAAGTCCCTTTTCACAAAATATGAAAAAGTGCGTTAGCAGATAGAAAATCCAATGGATAAATCAAATTCTAGTTCATCCGTTTCCTGTTCATTAGTAACTTACAAAACTTTCAGGTAAGATAAACGGCCAAGCGCAGGGGACAAATTTCCCGATAAGCTCATATTTAGAAGTTGCCTGCAAGGGATTACAAGGACCGATGATTTAGCTTCTTGTTCATGAAAAAGTATAAGGAGAAAGATAGAATTTAACACCTAATATATGAGTAACCAAAATGTGAGATGCATACATGACCATGATACGCAATCATTAACAAATTTGAGCATGCAGTCGATTATTTGAACAACAAGCCCTTTCATAGATGTTCAAGTCCCAAAGTTAAGTCGGTGACTATCTAATAAAATTAAGAACTATTTCCAGAATAACAATTACAATTTGTTGTTTTTAAACTGGTATCAAAGGATGGATGGAGATACGTCTTAACGTAAGTTATAAGAGTCCACTAATTCTTGAAATCATACAATTCAGTAACATGCCGATAGTTATCATCCAATGTGGTATTGTCGCACAGAACACCAGTCCAGTTTGAAATACAAGGATCTCCTCTGTTCCAGTTGCTCAGATTCCCATTAGGATCGAACAAACTTCTCTTGATGCCTCGCAAAGCGTCCACTGACAATAAAACGAAAGAGTAACCAAAATTTCAAGGAAGATAGAATGTTAGATCATAAGAATTAAGAGCGAAATCTCTTTTTATTCTTATCGAAATCTCCTTTACCCTTACGCGATGCGTCAGATATTTTGGACGATTGGAATGAAATGAAGGGAGAAGTGGAATTACCTTCAGAGGGGTGGGTAACCGGCTCTGCGGCACCGACAAGCAGTATGGACGACGAGAAGCACAGGAGGAGAAGGGCTACATATGCCCACTCCTGTGATCGACACATTCCCGGAGTGGAAGTGTTTCCGAGGCGGTGAAATGAAAGGTTTAGGAAGGATGAAAAAGGGGATTGAAGAGGAAGATAATAGTTGAAAAGAGGAAAGGGAGATGGTGGTGGCTGTGGATGGACCGATCGCCAAAGCAGTTGTTGAACACATTGTTGGTGTTTTACTTGTAGTTTTGGTCAGACGATGGAAGCCAGTCAACTCAACTATAATCGATTGTAATTGATGGAGGTATAAAAAAAAATGTAGTAGGTGAAGACCCGGACCCACTCAATTCAACTAGCTAATGGGTATGACGGCTATGGCGTTGCCGAAATGTAGAATTGGTCCTCGATTGGTGGCGGTGGGTGCCGGTGGATTGAGTTCGTCCTGCTCATACCTGCCCCCAACTGTCCGGTTGCGTTGCGTGCAAATTTAATTGCCCACAATTTTGACCTTTTCATTCAACACCATCCTAACAAAATTTGCCTACATCCAGAGGAGCTGCTGTTTTTCTGTTCTTCGTTTCTTCTTATTTAGTCCTTGTTTCTTCCTTATTTTTATCCTGAGTTGAAGGATTTGATCTGCATGGTATATATATAAAATATTCTTAAAAACCTTTTGAAATGAGGTATATATAAAATATTCTTAAAAGAAAAGCAAAACCCTAAATTCTATTTTCCCCATTTGTTTTTTCTTCTCCCTCTCACTGCAGTAGCCGCACATCTGCACCCTTTCTTTTAGCTCTTTCCTTCGTCTTTCATATACCCTCCCTACCACAACTCAAACCGGCACGCGTCCATCGGCAACGCTTTTTTTTTCTTCTATTCCTCTCTGCTGAACTGCGCCGGCACGCCGGCCCCTGTGCAGCATTCTTGTACAACAGCCAATCGTCGAGGTTCGTTTACACTCATCTTCCGTAACCCCGTTCTCTCAGTGGATTATAGTTCGCAAGGTTTTTTTTTTTCATTTTCTGTTCATCGTGTTTCCTTCGGTTTATCATTTATGAAAATAGGGTAAAATTGGAGCGAGGTGATACTATTTAAAATCCTGCCGAATCCAACCAAGTTTGGACTGATCATTTTTTTTAGACTCAAGACTGGATTTCATATCAAATTGCTTTTGAAAATGATTTAAAATCCATTTTGATCTCAAGTCCTTCCAAATCCTGAGGGGTTCAAACAAGGGGTTAGTTTCAGTGTCTTGTTGTTATGACAGATTATTGGGAAAATTGCTCAATTATCATAATTTGTTAAATTATGACTATCTGGAGTCGTTCTAGTTTGTATGTGTTTGATTCAGCTGGATAGTTTGTACACAGATTGAACTTATCTATTTAGATTATTTAAGAGGCATTGGGTGGAAATTTCAAGCTAATCACATAATTTTAGTAGGTTCTCCGTCTTTCGATCCAAAACTATCTGTGGTATTATGGATGAAATTGGGAGAGGATGCGGAGTGGTTCCCGGGTTAAGTTTATTTTACCATGTTTCAAGTTTGGAATTGGGTAATTGCTTCTACGACTTTGAGGGTTAAGCTTCGGATTGGGCAAAGCAGAGGGGAAAGAAATGGAAAGAAGAGAGAGAGTGGACGTTATTTTTCTTGCCAGGTTACAAAAAATAATCTACAATGTGATATACAGACATATAATTGCTAAGGTGAGCGTCTAATTTGTATTAATTGAACAACGTTGTCAAGATTATTACTTTTTCCCCCTAGCTTTCAAGGCTTAGAATGTCCCATTTAAACTTGGGGAAATTGAGTCACTTCTCAAACCTCAGGACGGAAAGTGTATTTTTTCACTCTCATTTCTTGTTGTATTTGAAATGGTAGAAGGTTCTTTCAGCAATAGTTAGTAGTTTTTTAGGTTCACACAATTAGCTAGTAGTCATAGGCATGGCCACCTTCTCTGGTAGCTCCTATTTTCTCTCTTATTTGTTCTCAATGCCTATTAAAAAGGCATTCGTTTGTTATTGTTGTTATCTGTGCTTTAGCACTGCAGTATGAATAATCCATTTTGGATCATGGCTGCCACTTTTCCTTCTGTATTTGTTGTTTGCGACAAAGGTATTTGAGATTGCTGCAATTTGTTTCCATCCATCAAGATAGAGTCGTTGTCCTTGGATGTGGCATATTTGACAGGTTCAATAAGAAAAAACTTGGGATGATCATAGAGGAGCCATGGTATAAGATCCTTCAGCACGAGAGTGGGTATGATCAAAATTTTATTCTGGTACAAGTGTGGTGAGTTTCACTTGGAGACGTACAAACTTTGTAAGTTTGAGCACTCTCCTTTAGATGAGTGGTGGAAGAAGCATAAAGGCAAAGTACAAATATGTTTGTTTTCACCGGTGATCCAAGGCTCCATCTGAGTGATTTATGGTTGCTTGCTGGTGTTTATGTTTTAACTCAGTTAAATTAATCCTCCTATACCATCTTGCAGGAATCATGGCAGACGAAGCTCAGAATGATGCGAATGATCAGGTGGCAGATGTGAGTTTTTCTGTTTCTTATCTGTTATCTCCAAGCTCATATATTTTCATTCAAAATTTTCTCATATGGCTGATCTTTTCATTTCTTGTTTTTTTTTTTTTTCTTTACAAGTATCCCCCAAAGGTTTTTTTCTAAACTGTCGAATATTTTTTTTTATATAGTTATACCTCCCTCGTTGTAAATTGGGAAGGCCTTTTGTAAACATTATGGATATTACATCCCTTTCGTAATCAATCACCAATGAAACTATCTCTTATAAAAAAACAAGGAAACCTAAATCTTTGAGTTGTAATTCAGTGGGTGTTTCAACACACGGGAGGGAGGGGGTGGGAATTCAATTCTGTCATGTACAGCTGAAGGATATACTGTAACCCAGTGTTGTGCTATTAGTTGTAAGGTCTTGACTACCAAGCATTGTGGAAGTCCAAGGAATAAATTGTAACCCTTGAGGCGGCAGTCATTGATGATTAGTCCAGTTTACGTAAATGTTATACTAATAGTTTTCTGGTCTTGTGTAAGATTGCACAGTCCAATCAAGTCCTCGAGGTATTTTCTATTCGGTTGTTTTCATGTGGAGTTGCCCTGGCTGGTATCTTACGAAGTGTCTATCCAAATCTCTGAGTAATTGTAATCTAGTGCAGTTTCCAAAGCATTGTTCAGGCGCAAGCATTGGTGCGACACCATGACGAATGTGTACGGTTTATTCTTTGCAGATTGTTGCCCCCTTTGATCCAACTAAGAAGAAGAAGAAGAAGAAGGTTGTACTTCAGGATCTGGCTGATGAGTCTGTTGACAAGTTAGCAGAGAAAACCGAAAGTTTGTCAGGTATGAAAAGTTGGCACTGCATGTTTGTTTCATGTTATTTTCATTTTGTTGGTGATATAAGGATTTTTTATTGATGTTTAATTTTACATATTTTGTCCTGCAGTTTCTGATGGCTTGGAGACTACCACATTTTCTGGACTTAAAAAGAAGAAGAAAAAACCAGTATGTTCTTACTTTTCTTCAGTGAAGCTCTATTTGGTGACTGATATCATTTGTTTTAATTCTAGGTAGAGGCTATTTCCTTGAATGACGATGGTGCAGATGCTACGGAGGATTTGGAAGGTTAGCAACACATATGTAAACTTTGTTTTGTCTTTTCCTTTTCTTTTTTGTTTTCATATTATTATTTTTAAGTTCGGAATATCTCTATCTACTTTCTACGTCATGCTAATAATTGATATTTTAAAAACGTTAAAGGTGTAGAGTTTTCATGGAAGTAGTGTTTTTTGAAGGGTTAGGAAAAACGTTAAAGGTGTATAGTTTTCATGTAAGTCGCATTTTTTGAAGGGTTAGGAAAAAAGTTAAAGGTGTATAGTTTCCATGTAAGTAGCATTTTTTGAAGAGTTAGGGACACTAGATCGTTATAATCATGGGGCTTAAACGTGGGCTGCAAAGAAAAAGTAAATAGAATAGTTTTTTTTATGAATCATAAGATAACTAAAAGCTTTAGAAATTAAAGACTTTGTTATCACACAAGTGTGGATCCACGTTGGGGCCAGTGCCAGAGGTGGCATGTTCCCCCCACCCCACCCCTAAATAATCGGTTTTATATATGTTTACATGGTGGTTTATTGTAAGAGTGGGCACAAAAAAGTTGTGCATATTCTTACCAAGTTTGTTCTATTTTATTTTATTTCTTTAATTTATATATTTATATATTATTCTATCCCCGCCCATATGAGACTTCAAAAATCCCCATCGCCACTTTCAATTTCCAATCCCAGGAAAAAAAAAATCTTTATTCTATTTCAATTTTTCCTTTCTAATGTGTGCATATATAAAGATACAAGCATATTTTTTTTAATAATATTTATTAACTTTTTTTTAAATATTAATTTCATAAAAAATCTTAATTTTATTTTTGAAATGTTTGACAAAAGTTTCATTCTTTGCTTATATAAGTAGATGGATAATTATGTAATGGTTTATTATAATTTTGTGATCGATATTACTCAATCTAAGTATTATGTATCCAATGCATTTACAATTATATTTACATGTACCTACTGATTTAGTTCTTGAATTTTCAAACTTCTATCTCATTAGTCTCTAAACTTTCAACTATTGTGTTTACTGAGCCCGGTAAAAATGTCTAATAGATCAATGAATTCGGTGACATATTTAAAACTCTTAAAATTATTTTATTAGACATAATTTCTGGAAAGGTGCACTTTTTAAATCAGTTTAATTGTCCATATATTGTATGAAGTCACTCATTCAAAAAACGTTGTGCTATACCTGCAGCTTGTATAGGACATTCTTTTGTTCACAATCTCCTTTTCATCTGTAACTCTTTCTTTAACTTAAAAGTGATTTATCATGGGCTTTCAGATCAAGCGGGGGAGAACGAAGATCAAGACGGAATTACTTTACAGTATCGTTATCCTTGGGAAGGAAGTGATCGCGATTATGAATATGAGGAGGTATTGCTATACTTGAAATCGTGAGATTTTTTCTGTACTTTTTGTAGCCAATATGTATATGGTTGTGTTTTGTAGGAAATTGTGTTTTTTGGGCGCAGTCATTCTTACTGTTGGCATGACTATCTTTTTCCTATTATTATGTAGTTCATTAGACTTGCCCCCATACATATAATTCTTATGAGAAATTAGACTATGGCAACAATATCAAGAGGGGTGGTTTGTTGTTAGGTTGTGCCCAAAATTTGGGCGACTCCGATAATTTAGATTTAATGTAAAGTTGTGTACTACGGAGCACAAACGCTCTCTAGTGGGGGAGGGGGTGTCCATGTTAGACACATGTTGGACATGGATACTCCTGGGCATGCTCTGGACACGTGCTGGACACACAAAAATCAGTGCCTTTTTTTTAATTACTTTTATAATTTGAGACACGGAAAAGAATTTGACTTCAAAATTTAGGGGCAAAAATGAAGCTTAATTAACCAGCCCAATATAAAAGCCCAAGCCTATAATAACAAACACTGAAATTAAAATGTAGGAGGCAGGAGTCAGACGGTCGTTCTGGCTCCTTATTCTCATCTACCTCCAGTCTCCACCTCGCCTCACATGCAATGGCACCGATCGGCAGCAGCACTCCACTTCCAGCCTTCTCAATATATTCTCACCCTAAAACCTAGCAGCTGAAATCAGACTACACATTTTATGTTTGTTAGTGAACTACATTACAAATAGGTTTATTTTGTTAAATGTTGGATAATGGGTTTTGTTCAACTGTCAATTGACTAGGCATTTTATGTTTGTTAGTGAACTACATTTGACGTGGTTATTCTCCTTTTGCTTTAAGGTGTGGAGTTTGCTTTTGGTGCTCTACAATTGATTGCACGAGTTTGTGAGCTATTTTGTTATGTTGAGTCCTTTTCAAGATAAAGTGTTTATTATGGAAAATTGTTTTTGTTGTTGTTCTTGTCTGGAATCATGCTTAGAAAGAAATAAGGGGCTTTGTTGTGTCGTGTAATGGAATTTATTGCTTCACCCCAAATGAGTTAAATGTAAGATTTCAATTGTCTTCATTGTTTCTTTTTTTTTTCTTTTTTTTTCTTTTTTTTTTTGTAGTCTCATATTCATGGTATTCTTTGCTTGGTATTACTAATAGTAATAGTAAAGATTGCTCAAGATTTTCTGACTACTATTTTAGACAGAACAAATTTATTGCTACAGTTACGTTGACTTTGGCTAACATTAGATAATCGATGCCTTTTGTTGTCTCGTTCTGCAGCTTCTTGGACGGGTATTCAACATTCTTAGAGAGAATAATCCAGAGCTTGCAGGCGATAGGCGTAGAACAGTTATGAGGCCTCCTCAAGTTCTTCGTGAAGGCACAAAGAAAACTGTTTTTGTCAATTTCATGGATCTATGTAAAACGTATGTGTTCATTAGCCTTATATAACCATGTATTGTTCTTACTAGATTTTAATCATAGACTGCCTAAATATTTTTGGCTGTTCGCACTTCAGAATTTTTTTTCCGCTGTTTTTTTATTCAATTCAACAAATAAGTTAATATGCTTATTCCATAATTTGCTGTCTGTTATTAAACTCTTGTTTTCTGCGTGCACACTATCTCGAGTTTGATGTAATCTATTGCATTTTTCTGTCCTCAGAGGCATTGTTTCTTTTTTCTTCAAACTATCTAATACTAACTTCTTTTTTGTATGCACTTGTATTCTTTCATTTTTCTCAATGAAAGTTGATCTTTTATTTAAATGGAAGAATGACATGTCATATTCATAGGTATCTTTTTTGCTCTAGCATTTGCCTTGTAGTATACAAGTATCCCTGTCACATGTTAGTTCTGAGTTTCATTGGTTTATAAAATCTGTGATCTAGTGATCTATATGATTCTTGTAAGAGCGAGTTTGGGTTGTTATTGCAGTAAGCACATTCTCTACTAGTACATATGATTCTGTAAGAGTGAGTTCGGGTTGTTTTACATTAAGCACATTCTCTACTAGTACAGAGTGGAAAAAAAATTGGAGGGAAGTTGCTTGTTTATCATTCTGACGAGTGAATCTAGTCATGTCCAGTGCAGAGTCTCACTCTTTGTACCATGGTTTTGTTCTCAATTTCTATCCGACAATTGATCTGTAATTTTTAGTTTCAGATCCATCTAAGTTCATCTATTGCATAAATAGTCCAGAGGGGTATTTATGTTTCCTCATAAAAGTGCAGCATTATGTATTTCTTTTAGCCTCTCCCACTCTTTGCTCTCTCTATATTTCTATGGTAGATGCTTGATGGTATAATTAGAACTATATGCTGGTCTTTGGAACTGACTCTCTCTAAAACTGAAATAAAATAGGATGCATCGGCAGCCAGACCATGTTATGGCTTTCTTATTAGCCGAACTGGGAACCAGTGGATCTCTTGATGGACAGCAGAGATTAGTTGTTAAAGGAAGGTTTGCACCAAAGAACTTTGAAGGAATTCTGCGTCGATATGTTAGTAAGTGGCCTCTCATTGATTTACTTATGGTATTTGTCTACAAAATGTGACCTAAAGGAGATGGAAAAAACTGTGAACGGCTGCTATGACATTGAGAAAGTCATAGTGATGCAAGTTCTTGTCAATCTTTATACATCGGGGAGGGGGTGGGAATCAGTTTGTAAGAAATGGACTTGTTTCAATTTCAACTGATAAGTATGTTGACGCTTGTTTAAAGCTTAATCGTGGGTTGGAGAGGGAGGGAAAAAAACGAATTTTTAGAGGGCTTGAGAGATCTTGAGGTGAAGTTTGGTCCTTTGTTAGATTCAATGTGTTTTTATGAGCTTATGTGATAACCTTTCAGTAATTATTACTTAAGACTTCTTTGCTTGATTGGAATCTGTTTTTGCAGTTTGCCTCTCTTTTTTGTTGGCTCTCTTTTGTTGGCTCTCTTTTGTTGGCTCTCTTTTGTTAAGCCCTTGTATTCTTTCAATTCTTTCCAACCAATGAAAACTCTGTTACTCATAAAAAAAGAAGCTTAATAACTGTTGCAAGTCTCTACTGGATACGTTTTGTTACCAACTATTAAGTTATTTGATTCACTTCTAATTTATACCTTTCTTTATAGTTTCCTCCCTTCCCTCATTTATTTATTCCTTTCAGATGAATATGTGATTTGCATTGGGTGCAAGAGTCCAGACACTATCCTTTCAAAGGAGAATCGACTCTTCTTTCTCAGATGTGAGAAGGTAAGTTTCTTTTTTTTTTTTTTTTTGCGAGTTTTCTAGTCCTGAGTACTGTAGTCTGGAGAAGTTGATGCATGTTTATTGCTTAGTTGTGATTTGTGTGTGAAGTTTGTTTGGCACTTGCAAACCGATGCAATGGTCAAACTCCCAGGATTAAGAAAGCAGCGGCATACCTAAATAAATTTGCGATGGTTCTTTCAATTGCATTGTTGGGGGAAATGATGAATCAGGATATTTGCGTTCATTCTTAAATTTGTTTTATATCCCAGATTGCCTATCTGAGATCTGATATTGAATAGATTATTTTTATGTACCCTGCGCTTCTTCCTACTAGAAAAGCAATTGAAGTTTGACAAAGTCATGTGAAAAAGCCATTATTTATTTATTAATTATTTGTCATTAACTGGAGGTTTCGGTGTTCTATTTCATTTCACAAGCTTTCGTATTCTTTCTGGAGTCATCTCTCCCTTGTTTTTACCCCAAGTCTTGTGTTGTTTTGTGTGTGATCAAACAGTGTGGTTCTGGACGATCAGTTGCTCCCATTAAAGCTGGTTTTGTTGCTCGTGTTGGCCGGAGGAACGCTGGGACATGATTATCACTTGTTTGCTTGTATGGAAGCCTGATGTTTTTGAGTAATAACCACTTGTTAAAACTTGGTTTACTATCGAATTGTCGCAAGTGAATTTTGAAGTGAATGCGATATTGTAATTGGGGTTCTAGAATTTAAGATAATGACGAGTTACAAGGCCGTGTTTATTCTCTCTTCTTTCTGTCCATTTGGATGTCTAGATGGCTACTGATTGGGTTTTATTTGGGCAATTACAAGGCTATCCAAAATGGTGTTATGAACACACGATTGCAAATTCATTCAATTACATGATATGTTAAATAAACTTGAGACCAATAATTATTATCCTGCGTTTTACGCTAGACGTTACTGAATCTACCGATTTATTTTGATTGAAGAAACAACGTATTCGTAATGTTGGAAGAAAAAGAATTAGAAAAAATGTCGTGATCTGCATGTTTTATTTAAAAAAATGTCGGCCTGAAATTCAGGTTTCGTGGAAACATGAAAAGTCAATAGGGAAGGGCAATATGATCATTTTGGTACATAAGTGGAAGCATGTTTGAGAAAATGGGGGAAAATAGAGCAGGCAGTGTCTGTTGAATGTTCTTAATCAGAGACCGTCTCCACCACTGCCACTCTGTTTTGCGCCTCTTCGTCCTCTCCAAAACTAGAATATGCGATACAGCCATTGAATTTAAGACCCGCCTTTCCGTTCATTGCATTCCAGCTTGTTCTCTCATCTTCTGGAGGCGCGGCCATTGGTTACAGTAAGCTTCCTCTCTCCTGATCTCTCCTTTCTTATTTGTATTTCCATTTCAATTTCGACTCACAAAGCTCTTAGTGGTCTGATTCTCCTTCAAATCCAGTTTCTCGTTCAAATCCCTCATATCAATTCATCTTCACCATAATGGGTTTATTTTCTTGTCAAAAAAAAAAAAAAGTTCAAGCAGGATCGAACAACTAATTTTTTTGAATAATTAATTGATTTTTACTATACATATATATACTCATTGTAGGAAGATGATTAGCGTTTGATTATGTATATTTTGTATTAAAGAGGGAGGTGAGGTGGGAGTGCATTGAATTAAAAGCGAACGCGTGGACTGCATAGCTTGAACTGCTGACAGTTGTAATAGTCAAAGCCTCGGCCTGGCTTCCCGTCTGCCGCGCCGCGACATGTTCAATGGTAATGTAGATTTATTAATGCGCGTGCCATTGCCGTCACTCAACGTCGCCAAATTAGTCTTTAATGGGCCTCGAAGCCCATTTCCATTGTATCTATCGCCCTACTTACCTACCTCCGGCGAGTCCAGCCATACCTGATTTGATTTGATTTGATTTGATTTAGTTTGGTTTTGTTGAGATAGTAAATCGGGTGTCTGTTCTTTTCTTGATTTGATTTTGTTGAGAAAGTAAAGCCGGTTTCTGTTCTTTTCTTTGGATGGTATGTTTTCAGTTTCAGTTTAGGCTCCGTTGGCTCTGAGTGAACATTCAACTCCACGCCTCAATGGATAACTCATCGGTATGCGTCTATCGCTCTTCTTCTGCTACATACTGAGTTGCTCCATTAGCCAAGTATATCACGCCTGCTTTATAATCATCACTTCTGTGTGTGTGTGTTTTTCTTGATCTCAGGCTCGGAGTGATCGGAAATTGAAGAGGTTGGAATCTCGGAAGTCCCATTCTTGGTGGTGGGATAGTCACGTCAGCCCCAAAAACTCTAGATGGCTCACGGACAATCTCGAGGGTTAGTTACTACTTTTCTTCTATCTGCATAACGCTCTTAACTTCGGATCGCGGGAATTTGAGTTTATAATCTTGTTTATTTTATTTAAATTATATCCATAAATTTAAACAACCTTTTAAACTTCAAATTCATGTTTCAATTACTTCTTCAACAAATATCAGGGCCTGACGTCTTTGAAATGTTAGGGTTGTGATTGAAGAACGTTATTTATTTCGTATGTAATGCACAATCGAAACAAGTGCTTCTTTGGGCTGGCCTTTTATAGATAGCACTTCCCCTCTTTTGTGTTCGTTTTCCGCTGGGAGTGCTAAAAAAAAGATGAAGGTATTATTAGGTATAGTGGGAGGGCCTCAATATATTGAGAATTTTGTAATGGCCTACCATTCGTTTACTATATTTGTCTTTATGCTGTTTCTTGTAACCTTTCCCAACTAATGCCAAATAACAACTAAGGAAATTGTTCTCCTCTAATTCTCATGTTGAGGATTTTTTTTCCTTTTATTTAACAGTTCTCCCCATTTTCATTTCATATTCTAAAAGGGGTGGGGTTAAATTTGGGAATGTGGGTAGCAGTTCCAAAATTTTAGCTTCTTCCTCCTTTCTGCATGAACCTTATGGTGCATGTGTTTCAACTACCCAAACATTGGCATGGAATTAGTTCCGTAAGCTCCATGTTTTATTTCTGTAATTCAACGATAGGTGGAAGTCAATCTTAATTCATCATCAAAATGATAATCAAAAAATTGACAAAACGATCGTTGAATACAGAGATGGACCGGAGCATCAAACGTATGTTGAAGCTAATAGAAGAGGATGCAGATTCATTTGCCAAGAAGGCTGAGATGTATTATCAGAAGAGGCCAGTGTTGATTTCTCATGTTGAGGATTTCTACCGCATGTATCGTTCCCTTGCTGAGCGCTATGATCATGTGACAGGAGAGCTTCGAAAAAATATTCCGTCAGATCTACAATCCCAGGGCTCTGGTATTTCTGACCTGGGCTCTGAGCCGTCCTCTACATGGCCCTCTCCTGACCAAAGGCTTGGACGTCGGAAATCTGGGCCACGAGCTGCTGGCTTTGATTTCTTCCTTGGATCTGGTGGGAGCAACTCTGATACTTGCCAAAAGGAAGGAGATGAGTCATCTTCCTTGACAGATTCTGAACCTGAATCGGACGATTCCTCGGTGAATAATTATTCAGGTGGTGATCAAGGTGTGAACAGGAAGATGATTGAATTGGAGATTGAGCTCCGTCAGGCTAAAGAAAAGCTCCGCATGAAAGAGGATAATGCCGAAAGTTCATTTCCATTCAAGGGGGCAACAGATGAAAATTCTGATGATGTATTTGCTAGAATGTCTGTGTACGAGGAAGAAGTAAGGAATGCAAATGAGAAGCTCCGGATTTCAGATGTACAGATCATGAAGTTGGAAAGTGAGCTCCAAAAGTACAGGCAAGCAGAATTGTCCAAAGATTTGCAGGCGGAGTCTGTGTGTGCTACAATGGTAGATGTCCAGAGGCACGAGAATGGAGTCATTAATCAGGAACCAGAGATTGAAGAACATGATAAAGGTTTGGGAGTTGACCAAGTCATTAACGTGGAGGGAGTGTTGGAAGAACTAAAAATTATGAAGGAAAAACTCGATAACTCGCAGAAAGAACTTTCTAAATTAAAGCTTGAACTTGAGAACAATAGATCACCTGAGAAAATCTTGCATTTGCAGAATGAGCTTGAAGCTGCCCGAAAAGATACCACAACATGGAAGGCCAAACTAAGTGCAGAGAGAAGAGAGGTCTCCAAGCTACAAGAAAGAGTTTTGAGGTTGAAAGCTAGTTTATCGGATCGAGAGCACGAGATTAGGGATTTAAAACTAGCAGTATCTGATGCGGAGCTGAAAATTTTTCCTGAGAAAGCACAGGTTAAGGCTGAAATGTCTAAGCTTTTTGAGGAACGAGCTGTATTGATGGAACAAGTGAGAGAAGGGGAACATCAAGCTCGTGTTTTGGAGGATGAGATCAGAAAAGTGAAGGGGGAAAAGGGGGATTTGGAGGAGAGACTTAGTGGTGAGATTGGGCGGCTGGAAACGACAATTGTTGGCAAAGTGGAATGCATTGAGAATCTGGAAAGGGAACGTGATAAGCTCCATGCAGAAGTTGTTAGTTTGAAAGATAATTTGAGGTGTAAAGAGAAGCAGGTGGGTGAAATTAGGGAGCATGTGCAGAAACTGGAAAGGGAACGTGTGGAGCTGGTATCAGGCGTTGAAAAAGCAGATAAGGTGGCAGAGGAGTTAAGACTAAGAGAGAAGGAACTAGAAAGGGAGGTGGAGAGGCAAAGAGAACTGGTAATGGAAGGAGCAGAGGAAAAAAGAGAGGCTATAAGACAGCTATGTTTTTCGATTGAGCACTACAGGAGTGGATATCACATGCTGAGAGAAGTTTTCATCGGTCACAAGCGGGTTCCGGTGTTGGCATCTTAATCAGTCATGGCTGTAGTACATACATGTTTAGAATATATGGAATGTCCAAGAGTTGTTGGCTTGTTTTGGGGGTGAAACAAATAGTTGAACACGATACGGTTCTGTTTATTAAAATTAATGATGTAAATGTAGTTGTTGAAGTAACAATGAGCGGGGGCTTGTCTAACGCCTACCTGCCGCTGGTAATGTCCTGGATTTTGTTTTCACAACTCTGCCATGATATGTCAATGGTCCAGTATCCAGAGACACAACTCCTTACTTCAAAGTATGTACACTTATAGGACCTTTTGTACTTGGGTAAACCTTGTAATATGGAAGACGCAAGCAAATGAGCCCCATCTTCTATGGTTTGTATTTTGTTCTGCAACGCCACTATTCTTCGAAACAAATTTGATTAATAGTGGATGGCCTTATTGTCCACGTTATATCATGACGCAACACGTTCAGTGAAGAAGAGGAATGGCCCTATTCTCTTCTATTTTCTATTCATAATTCTATATTTGAAGAGGAATACGTTTGATATTCATTGCGATTGGTACTGTATGTTGGCACTGTACTTCATTTTCTATCTTCTAATCCCTTCACAGTCTCTTGGTACTGTATGTGATTTAGATCCGGTTATGAAAATTTAGTCTTCTGTGATACATATCACTTACAGGAAACTGGTTGGAGGGATTGCAGTTTTTGTGGCAAGGTAAGCAAATGTACTGGTAATGGCCTTTAGTTTTAAGGGCCTTCTTACAGCGAATATATTTGTGTGTAAGTACGTAAGTAGGTACCAATTTGTCTCCATTTCTAATTGCGACTTTATATATAGAACTTTTTTTTTTTTCTATTTCAGAGAATTCACTGTGCATGTCTGCCCCCTCCACCCTAAAAGATCCCCAAATAGAATGCATTTTCTGTCCTTGGTTCTTGAAATTCAAAAGAGGGAAGAATTTATTTGTCTGTAAATGATTTATGATCATTATGCAACTGATTTTATTATTGCCCTATCCTAAAATCATTTAGGAACCTCTATGAGTAATGAAAGTGTTAACCTTCAATAAATATTCATATTTTATTTAGATTTTGACTTATAAATTCTTCTCTAGGCTTATCCAAGTCATCAAGTTTTACTGCAATGCTGTTGATAAATTCTTCTTGTTATAATTGTGGGCAGTCATGAAGTCTATAGCTCATGTGGTAAATTGTTCGCTTAGTTTATAATGTGTTGAGTAATTATTCTGATTAGACCAGAATAATCCAGGGAACAGAAACAATGGACTTGTTCATCTTCTAAGAGCATGTAAAGGTACCAACCAACCCGTATAGTCATCCATACAAGCTTTTGTTGCATTATAATTAGGAAGAATTGAGTAGGAACATATTTTGTAATGCTATTGGTGAATGTTCATATATCTCAACTAAAAGCTTCAGTGCATTTTGACCGTAGTTTATGCATATTTGTGGCGCATAAAGGTAAGCATTGCATAGAAGTTTGTAGCAGAAGTTGTTCAAGAGTGAACGCCTCAAATGACTTGATTACATAAGTTGAGATGCAAGAAGTGGAGAACGAGATGGTCTTTTTTGTGCACTATGCATTCCAAATTTTATGAAATGTAAAATCATGAAGAGCCAGAAGTGTATTCAAGAACTGGAGCCTTTTGGTTTGGATGCGCTGGCCAATGCTGCTTCTGGGTGACAGCATGGCTTACTTGTAGGAATCAGGTACAATGACAAGACATCCTCAACACCGATCAGGTTGCACTTGCATTGTGTGCATTCAGACTCCGAGTGGGAAGGGGAAGCAGCCTCAAGTGGGAAGGGGAGGGGAAGCATAAATCCACATGCACATGTTCGAGGATTGTTGAGAGTGAGTCCCAAAATGGCTAATCTAGAGAATGATCATGGACTTATAAGTGAGAAATACTATCTTCGTTAGTACGAGACATTTTTGAGAAGCCCAAAGCAAGGCCATAAGTCTTACTTGATGGTAAAAATGTTACGGTAGAAATGTTACTAAAGTGGACATTATAATACCATTTCATCTTACCTTTCAATTTAGTAACCTTTTTTCATTTAAGAATTTAATCGGTGAAATAATAACTAATTTATATGGGTTTACTATATTTCAACCCAACTATGTGATGTTAGAGGTTTAAATAACCAATTCTATTTGATGTTTAAAAAATATTAGTGTTACATTTTTCAATAAGGAACTTGCAAAATTATAATTATAATTATATATAACTATTTATTATTTGAATTTTCAGTCTCCATTTACATTCTATAAAGCGGTCGAATGAGGAGAGTAAATGATAATTAATTAAATTAAATCAATTAAATTCTATGGTTTTTTTATTTATTTATTATTATGATTCACAAACACTTTCTTCGTTCCTTCCATCCCCCTTGCCATTACTGTTAGCGTTCTTCCTTCTCCGTTAAAGGCCACGCGCACTGCTCCGATCAATCTCCTCTGCATCATTGTATGTTATAGATATTGTCTTAGCGCACCGCATACACCTACGCTCCTCTCTCCCTCCATCTGTCTCCCCCCGGTATGTCCGTTTCTTTTTCTTCACTTTTCTGCCCACCTATTTAGATCTGCGTTTTTCACCTCCCATTTTTCTGCAGATCTTATTCACTGTATTGTTTATCTTCTTCTTTTTTTTTTTTTTTTTTAATGTTTTTTCTGCTCATCTCCCAATTCTGTTGCTTTATGCTTTCGTCTAATTCATGGTAATGAATGAATTGCACCCGAATTTGGTGATGCTTGATGAATTATTTTGTTCCGTCAGCACCGCCATATTTCTTTGCACATTGTAGTTCATGCCCCCTGCTTGTTTTTTTTTTTTTTTTTTTTTTTTTTTTTTTTTTTTTTTTTTTTTTTTTTTTTTTNTTTTTTTTTTTTTGACGGTGGTGAGTGGAATTGCAGAATCCAGATCGTGGCAGGACTCGACATTGAGCAGCCTGAAAATGAGTGACAGCCAGAAGTTCCAGCTTGGGACTATCGGGGCATTGAGTTTGTCGGTGGTCTCTTCTGTCTCGATTGTCATATGCAACAAGGCACTCATTAGTACACTCGGTTTCACGTTCGGTAAGTTGCTAAATATATCTTCACTCTAGGCTCCAAAATCTTAATTTCACGCCCTCCTGTTTGCTTCTCTTTTGACTGAAATCTGTGAGCAATATCGACGTATCCCTCCCGAGGCACGAACACTTAAATTTTCTAAGAATTAGTTTCTGGATCTACAAGAATTATAGGCTTGGATATTTTACATCAAATTTTCATTGATCGCATGATTTCTCCCCAGAGCTTGAATTTGGTAGTCTTAGATCTATTATTGACTGAACAATTCAAGCCGAGTAGAGAAATTTATTTGTGCTTTCGATTTTCATGTCACCAAAGTGCATTACTACTCTTTAATTTACTTTTTTCCTATGTAAATTCATGTATTATTCACTTTCATTTTGTGTTAAATAATCATTTGAAAATATCAAATTTATCCTTATCTAATGTATACTTTTATTTGAGGTCATATCAAATCAGGAGGTCCTGTTTCAAATCCTTATAATATCATTACATTCAATTTCAATAATAATTGATTTGTAAGGTCTAATGTATTAAAATTCACACACGGAACCACATGTGAGGAGTGTTAAAGATTGAGGTGAGGATTAAAATTTTCCGTACTTATATCTTGGTAATAAAAGAAACTTAGTGCAGGTCTTTCAGCCTATGAGCTACTCTCTTATGTGTTTTATCAGATTATAACATTACTAACTTTCAGTACAAAACGATCTAGAGTTCACATTATCAACTTATCACATGCCTCTAGAAAAATTGTAACCTTCTGACACTAGATCAATGTATAGTTCTATTAATCTTATGACGAGAAGAGCAACTTTCCCTTTCCGTATATTTATTTATGCCAAACTATTAGCAGAAGCTACCTGTTGATACTTGGCTCTTTGTCCTTTGTATGTGAACTTGTTCATTAATGGAACTTGGTTGATGCACAGCCACTACATTGACAAGCTGGCATCTGCTTGTTACATTTTGTTCCCTTCATGTGGCACTATTGATGAAATTGTTTGAGCATAAGCCTTTTGATGCAAGAGCAGTTATGGGATTTGGAATACTAAATGGAATCTCAATTGGGCTTCTAAATCTTAGCTTAGGCTTCAACTCTGTTGGCTTCTACCAGGTAAAATCACATTTGTGGACAGAATGTTTTATCCCTATATGGTTTGATAATTTATCCTCTTTTTCTAAGATGCAATGTCAAGTCTGAAATCTTAGACCATTTGAGCAATAACTGTGCTCTCTTTGAGCATGTTCTTACTTAAAAAATAATATTAATGATTTTATTTTCTCATGAATCATTTTTAATTATTAAATGAAGTATTGATCTATTTTTATATGCCGAGTCTTCGAATAAAGAATATATTGATTGCTATACCAGATGACGAAACTGGCAATCATCCCCTGTACCGTTCTTTTGGAGACCCTTTTCTTCAGGAAAAAGTTCAGGTGAGTCTAGTAACTGTTGAATCCTTCATGTACAAAGCAACTTTTTTTTTCCAATTTTTAAGCAAGAGGCATTTGCTTCCATTCAGTTTTGTTCTTATGATTTTGTATCAAGATCTTTACTTGATTAGCTATAATGTTTTAGAAATGAGAAATGGGTAAGTGTTAATTTGTCATCATCAGGCGTGTTTCCCCACACCTTTCTTGTTACTATTTTAGATGAAATTAGTACTTTGTTCATAAAGATTTTGTTGGGATTTTTGTATGGCCTGTACCAAGGCACAAAATATTGCTAAATCTCAAGCTCATTGCAAAATGCCATTGATTTGAATATCTTAATTCAGCAGATGCCTAATTCCTAACTCAATCATAACTCATAATATTGATTTAAGTTGCTCTGTTTACCTCTGGTCGAAGGTGACACCATGATTACCCAGGAAAATTACTTCAACTCTTCAACTAACTTAAATATTATCAAACTCCAATTAGACTCATTAGCTATCAAGCACTCTACTTCTCAGGCTAAAGTGGCCTTGAACTTGGAATGCACAAGCGTTTTACTCATATTACCCATATTACCCATATTGAGGCACAAAATATTGCTAAATCTTAAGCTTATTGCAAATGGCTGTTGATCCATATCTTAATTTGTAAATGCTTAATTCCTAATTCAAATGTAACTCTTAATATCAATTTAGATATGAAAACCTTCCCCAGTAACTTGATCCGTTTACCTCTGGTTGAAGGTCACACTCTGATTACCCTGGAAAATTAGTAGAAGTTTAGAACTAACTTAATTATTATAAAACTCCAGTTAGACCCATTAGCTACCAAAATCACTCCACTTCTTTGACTATAAAGTGGCCTTGGACTTCTCATGTTATGTATTGTTTAGATAGATATATTTGTTGTATTCTGCATCCGACTTCTATTGTTTATAATTTTTTCTTATGAAAGCTCTTGTTTCTTATGATATACAAGAAACAATGACACCCGGAAATGCAGAAACTAATGATTTCACATGCTTGCGGGTCTTGTACACCTTTTATTGATATTTTAATAAGCCTTTTTGATAATCTGATAACTTACTATGCATGGTATTCAATTTTTTTTGTCAGGGACCTAAAAGGTCTACTTTTCTTTAAAAGGATATTGGAGAGTATGAAAAGCTCTAAAACTTCTTCTTGGGTTAAAAATAATAGAGTTACCGAACTTTTTTTTCTCATTGATGGCCATAAAGAAGTCACAAAGTAGATCCTACCTGAACGCTTTGATCTTGGCCTGTTCAGGAAACTTGAGTGCCCAACCCAACCTTAAACTGAACTAGTTTGTCTGGGGTTGAATTATGGTTATTTCAAATCAGTTGGGACTTGAGGTAAAATTGGATTAATACAAATTCATAAATAAAAATATTCATTTTACTGAAGAGTGAACTATTTGTGTCCATATTTCGTTTCACTTTTGGTATATTTTATTCCTCCATTTCACCTCTTTCTAATGGTTTTCCCCTTAAAATAAGCAAAGAAAGATTATAAAGAGGAATAACAGTAGAGAGAAGGGTACTTCTGACAAGAAAAAATGGTGAATGAGAACGAAATTTATGGATGCAATTAGAATACCCGTTTTGTTTATTTCAAAAGAAGGATTCTCCTTCAGCCTTGAATGTTTCATCCAGAAAAGTGAAGTTCCTCCAAACTACATCCTTTATTTTGAACTAGTGTATATACTGACTTGAGTAGGGACACTATTGCAGAGGCTTTTAGAGGAACCTTAATAAAGCTGAATTTTTTGAATGGGTTCATCTTTCTAATCTTTTATTTTCCATTAAACTTGAGAAATGCTCATGACGTTTGCGTTTGGCCTTTCGACCCTTCCCATTGTTTTACTATCAGTTCTGTAATGGCAGATTTAATTCATTGAAGGGGCTCAACATCAAATAACCTTTATTCAGTTCTTTGGAAAGATCATTATCCTAAAAAAAAATAAAGGTATTTTTATGTGAGCTTAGTCATGGAGGCATTAATACAGCTGATCGTGTACATTGCAGAATGCCTAATATCTCTTTATCTCCTTCTTTCCGTTTCTTGCTTTGTCATGTGTTTATTGGCGAATGGGACTCTAGCTCATCTTTTTGGTTGTTCTTTTGCCTTTTTCTACTGGTCACAGAGTTTAGGTGCTTTTGGTTGGAGTTTGGCTCTACCATATGATGTGATTTATCTCATTGCTTTGATTTGTTGGGTCATCCTTTTCATGGACCAAAAAAGTGTTTATGGCTGGCCTTCAACCGTACATTTTATTGGTATTTTTGGTGTGGAACGAATTGTAGAATTTTCAGAGATGGTTCCTCCAATTTTGACAGCTTTCTGGAATTGATTATTTCTTAACTCTGTATTGGTGTAAATGTAAACACTCTTTCAGATTATAGTCTTTCATCTTTAATTACTAATTGAAATCTGTATGTAATTTTCCTTTTGGATGTTTACGAGTGGTTCACCTCCTATATTACATTCGGCAATGAAATTGTTAAAAAAGAAAAAAAAAAAAAAAAAGACAAGACTTGATTTGGATGGAAACATGGACTGGGAAATAAACCATATTTAGGCCAAGATAACCGACTTAGACTGAGTTTCTTTTAAATATTGATGCGTTTTCTGACTTCTACGATAATTTTAGTAATCTTCTCTGGTTTGTTGGTCTACTGTGAGCGCCTTAAATGATGATGATTTTATTTTTCAAATATATCTATCAGATGGGTGGTATAGCTGCGAGCGTTTTTGGTTTTTGTTATACTGTCCTGTCTGAACATACTACCTCGCAGCATATTGACCTTTATAGTACTCTTGCAGTAAAAGCATCCAGTTTTCACTCACGATCCTCCTCCTGGGTGTTGGAATTGCAACTGTGACAGATCTACAATTAAATGCCCTCGGCTCTTTCTTGTCTCTTCTTGCAGTTCTTACCACATGTGTTGCACAGATTGTATCCGTAGCTGAGTTACTTTTACTATTGGTATTTACTTTGCATGCCTTTTGATGATTAGTTTTCATGTGTAGGCTAAAACATGTCTTGTGGGATGTACTGATTTAATTTGCTCTCTTTCTGGTCTGAGTGATCGATTATCTATTTGCAGAGTGGAGAGATTGTTTTTCACGAGACCACCAGACTACTTATCTCTTTAACCAGTTATTTATTATTTATTTTTATTGGCAACCGTATAATTAGTTGCTAGCAACTTTCTCCCTTTCTAGTTAACGTGAATATCAGGATTTATTTATTTTTTACTTGATTTAATTATCTGAGTGAGTGAGTGTCTAGGCACTCACTTATTGCTCAAGTTTTTCTGCATTTTCCCCTTTCCGTTCAAGTCCTTGACCAGTAAAACGTAGATGACAAACACCATTCAGAAAAAGTTCAAAGTTTCTTCAACACAACTTCTATACCAGTCTTGTCCCTATCAGGCATTAACTCTGTTTGTCGCTGGCCCATTTCTGGATTGGTGTCTGACTGATCTAAATGTATTTGCTTTCAAATACACTCCCCAAGTGCTGGTAAGAGCTTAACAATTATGCTTCCTGCTGAGCCCTTTCCTCTTCCCCCTTCCTAACTATATTACTTCTGACATGATTTTTTTTGTGCTTCTGTGTACAGTTCTTTATTGTACTCTCCTGCCTTATTTCTGTCTCAGTCAACTTCAGTACGTTTCTAGTTATTGGAAAGACTTCTGCAGTTACATATCAGGTCCTCGGACATCTAAAGACATGTTTAGTTTTGGGGTTTGGCTATGTTCTGCTTCATGATCCATTTAGCTGGCGGAACATTTTGGGAATCCTGGTTGCCATAGTTGGAATGGTTCTTTATTCTTATTATTGCTCCCTCGAGAGCCAACAGAAGTGTAATGAAGTATCTTCAGCACAACTATCCCAGGTACCATAAGTGGTTCTACAATTGACATGTTATCTCTTGCTCTACAGCCATTGAACTGAAACACAATGTACATGTTGTTATTTACAGGCGAAGGAAAGTGAATCCGATCCCCTATTAAGTGTTGAAAATGGAGTGGCAATCTTAGGCGATGGTGTGGGCCCTAAAGCTCCACCGTGGAGTTTAAACAAGGACCTGCATGCGTAAAAGGGAGTCGCCGTCTTTGGTGACGAATTTTGTTGTTTGCCCAGAGCGGTGGGTCAAGTTATCCCCCCCAGCAATGAAGAGATTGCTGGCAAGACGCCTTCTCATGCTGATTTCTGTGTATCAAGAGTGCGACACCTATTGAAGTATAAAATTAGAGAGGTAGAACAAACTCTTTCTCCTTTAGCAGTTAACGAGTATTGCTAAAGTAACTATTCTGTCAGATTATTGACGCCATATCAAATATTTGAAGATCAGAGAACATAGTCTGTCTTGAAAACAATATTCATAATAGCTATATCCTCATTTCGCTGTCAATGTAGTGTTCCTTATTCGTCGGCAAACTACTAGTGGTGGAGGATGAAGCGTGCGGGAGAATCAAGCGAATTGCATCAGGTAGAGAGATACATGGATAATTGTAACTGTACTCAATTTATTATATTTCATGGGCATTATTTATTATATTTTTTAAAGAAAAATTAACCTCAATTATCTTTTTTTTTTTTTTTTTCCAATGAAAACAATGCCACCCAAAGTTATATATTTTTCAATATCAACAAATAGGATGTCCAGTACCAAATGATAACTAAGTTTACCGAGGTTAAGTTGAATTTGGTTGAGGTAATTTTTTGTACCAACTTGAACGTTTGGATTGGTAACTTAGCTCAACCTTTTATTTCAATTGGGTTCAAGTTGTTCCAAAAAAAAAAAAAAAAATTAACTTTTAGTTGTAAATTAATGGCCGGATATTATCACTTAAATTGTTATCACAGTAAAATTATGCAATAGATTCAAAACCGTTTTGAATAAATAAAAGTTACGATATTATCACTTAAAACAATTAGTACCTATAAACTTTTAGTTTAAAAGTATCGAATCTTGTATGGATATTATGACATATAAACGTCCATACAATAAATACTCATGCAAGAGGGTGTAAAGATTAACTAGTCATTTACAACCCTTCATGGATATTGTCACCTATAAACATCTATGGCTATTATCACTGTGTTTAAGTCGGTAAAAATTAACTATTTGTCATACATATAATTAATTATTCACATTTACAACATTTAATCATTCAAAAAAATACCTAAAAGTATAGTTTTTGTAAATGGCAAGTAGTTAATCTTTACAAACTCAGCATAAACTTAACCGGCACACTATATGATACAAATATCGATAAAAATAAAAAATAAAATAATTAGTTTAAAGGAATTAGCATAACAAGAATAAAAACTACTATATATATATTATATGTTTATTTATTTATTTATTTATACATTGAAAGAGACTTATATGGAGTTAAAAGACCCTAAATTATTGAAAAATTAGAAAATATAAATGTGAAACATCTAATGATACTTATTCGATATCAATCTAATTTTGTGTACGTATCAAAGTTTAAACTGTTTTATTTGTCAAAGAGCTTATAAAAGAACTAAGAATTCTCTCACCCAAACTAAATGTTGATTCATAAGTTACTGTCTACATTGAGACAGCAAAAACATCGCAATTTCTTTTTATAAAACTCTGTATTTAAAACCATTTACTAGGTTTCTTCTTTCTAGATTTAGATTGTGTAGCTAACCTGATTTGGTTGCAATAATTACTAGAGGAAGGAGTTTCATAATTACATTCACTCCATTCCTCTATTCCTCTCTTTTAATGTAATCAAATTAGGTTGATTTAATTTGATCCTTTGAAACTAAAACTTTACTCCATCTAAATTAGATCAGTAAAAATAAATCCCAACCCAATTTGAAATTTTATTTACTCCAATCCAATTCATATAATTCGAGTTTGTTTGGGTTGGATTTTCAAATTCTCGAATTGAATAAAAATAATTATTAATTATATGTTAAAAATGTAGCTAAAGAAGGGTGAATTTTCACCCAATCTAGTTCAAATGAATAAGTCCTCAAGATATCATACCTATTTTAGAGGGTTCAAAAGTCATTCTTATATAGATACAGGGTTGTTTCAATATTCCATTCACAACCATCCTGTATTTAGAATTTTACTTTTTTTTTTTTTTTTTTTGCTTAATTAAAAGTAAAATAAATAAAATATATATAATAAACTTTTATTTATTTTTGCGAGTTTTAATGTTATATTTTTCATTCTTAACCATGCGCCTAGCTACATTTACGCTCCACAACAAATAATGAGAGGGAAAATAATTTTTTAAAAAAAGCGCAGGGAGAAAAAAGAAAAAAATCAGAAGAAAAAAAAAAGGGAGCACTGATTGATTACTACTAGTTGAAGCCACCGGTGGATGAATTTCTGTGGGCGACTGGAGCTGAGATCCTTACTGTGTTCTGTGTGAGAGTGAGATTATCGACAATGGCGCTTCGAATTCTAAGCAGGAAAACCGCAACGCCTTCAATTTCTGGATCGTTAGGGTCTGGACATTTCCGCGGCCTGCAAACCTTCTCCTTGCCCGACCTCCCTTATGACTATGGCGCTCTTGAGCCCTTCATCAACGCCGAAATTATGCTGCTTCATCATCAGAAGCACCATCAAGCCTATATCACCAACTACAACAAGGCTCTTGAGCAACTTCACTACGCCATTAACAAAGGCCACGCCTCCACCGTTTCCAAATTACAGAGTGCCATCAAATTCAATGGCGGAGGTTTTCTTTTATTTCTCAATGTCTTTTGATTTTCAGACTATGATACGTGTTTACTTTCTCATTTATGTGATACTTCAAACCAGATCGAGATGCTTAATTAGGGTATCGTTGGATACTTATTGAATCAATTCAGATATATATCATCTCTCAACTGATAACTGATCATTTTCTTTTTAAGGTCACATTAATCATTCGATTTTCTGGAACAATCTCGCTCCTATTCATGTAAGTCTAATCCTTGCGTCTTTGATTCGATTTCTCGGTTAATTCTCCATTTCTTGATGTTTCCATCTATCTATTCGAATATTTTCTGTAATATATTTGCAGGAAGGGGGTGGTGAGCCTCCAAAGGGATCTCTAGGATGGGCGATCGACTCCCAGTTCGGTTCTCTTGAAGCCTTAATTCAGAGAGTCAACGCAGAAGGTGCTGCTTTACAGGGCTCTGGATGGGTGGTATATTTTCTTCCGCGCATTGATTTGCATTTTCATTTTTGTCTACCACGTTATATAACACTGAAGCTTTTTCGAATGCTTTCTAGTGGCTTGCTCTGGATAAAGAACTGAAGAAGCTATCTGTTGAAACCACGGCCAATCAGGTATATCTCTAGGTTTATTCGTTTAAAAGGTATATCATGGAATCCCACCTTGACTAATTAATTGGAAGATCATGGGTATATAAGTAAATGACTTTACTTTAATTGGTATGGGGCCTTTTGGGGAACCGAAAGCAAAGCAATGAGAGCTTAGGCGACGGTGATATCAGAGTCATGCTCTTAACTTAGCCATGTCATATCATTATTAGAGTCATACCCTTGACTTAACCATGTAAATAGAATCCTTATGTGTTGAACAAAAAAGTTGTGAGTCTCGAAAGTGTAATCATAGTGAAGATTTGTGGTAGAGCTCTATTGGACTAGCAATGTGCTCTAGAGAAATAAGTTATCTGGATAGTACTAGAAGATTTGTGGTAGAACTCTATTGAACTAGCAAGGTGCTCTAGAGAAACAAGTTATCTAGATAGTACTAGACAGAAAAAATGGTTATTCAAGGGAGACTCAATGGTCCTTTGATCGAAGGGAGGATTGTAGAAGTTACACATTAGCTAACATTTAGGAGAAGATCATAGGTATGTAAGTAAGGGATATTATCTCTATTGATATGATGCCTTATGCTCAAAGTGGACAATATCATACTATTGTAGAGGTTTGTTGTCCCTTGCATATTCATGTGCTGAAGCAATCTTGTACTATTTCTGTTCTTGTTGATGCCTTTTGTTGATCTCTTATTGATTTGCCCAATTATTGCGCCTTACAACAACGTTTTATGGAGTTTGGTTAATTTTTATCACTTGCTTGTAGATTTGTAGCTTTGTTGTTGGGTTATAATTAAAATGAGAGGTTGAAATTTGAAAGTGATGTGGGTGATGCAACTCTTCGTAGGATCCTCTTGTGACTAAAGGATCTGCTTTAGTTCCTCTGCTTGGGATAGATGTTTGGGAGCATGCATATTATTTGCAGGTAAATGTTTTCCATTTTCTTCCCATTTGTAGTACGATTTGGTCTTGCTTTTCTTGGTTGTCTATCTGGATAAGATCATGTAGTCCGAGTATATATTGCTGCCTGCTTATTCAATTTACCATGGTGCAGTACAAAAACGTCCGACCAGACTATCTGAAGAACATATGGAAGGTTATAAATTGGAAATATGGTGGAGAGATTTTTGCAAAAGAAGCTGGCGTGGTTGAGAGTCGTTAAGAGTCCATTTGTTGAGTCTTCTATAAGGTGTGTTGTGTTGAATATTGAATAATGAGCAGCCTCGTATGCATAGGTGGTTCAAGCCTTGTGATGAGATGAAATGTATCTTTTTGAAGTACTTCATTTGGGCAGATGACGAATGCATGAGGCCACTTCTTTTTCCCAGTTATATCCTTTTCAGTTCATGTTTCTTTTTATGTTTCTTTTATGTAGGGTTGTGGGTTGCTACTCAACCTTATTTCTGCTTTTCCTTCCCTATATGAACACAAGACAAGGCTTTGGTTTGTGTAGAGGCCAAGGAAAAAAAAAATGTGGGGACCAGAAGAAAAACCATGTGGTTGCTTGCATTAAGCTAATGACACAGATTTTAGGCCAGACTTGTCTTTGCCAACCAAACATTACTTGTGTAGAGTCCAAATTTGTTTGGCCATACACACCGCCTGTGCATACGTGTTAAATCATGTGCGATACAACCAACTTACCTCTACACTAGGTCAAGTCATTTGGCTCGACCTTGCCTTTACTCGGACTCAAGGTCTATCATGTGCAACGTCGCATCCAACATCATCTTGGTTCCCAATCAACATGATCCATATGTCTTGACGTCGTCCCAAGTCATATGGTGTCGTTGGCTATTGCGACTCACTTAGTCATGCCATCAAGAATGGGCCCACGTGTCATTCATAACATCGAGACATCTTGAACATCTATCCATCTGGGTTCCATCGAGACATTGACTCTCTCGTGCCTATGTTATTTCATTTACAGACATCGTACCAGATAATAGGTGCATAATCTAACTTCCGACACTTGGGCTAGGGCGCAATATCGGCACACCCGTGACACAGTACTGTCCTTGAAAGACCTAGTTTGAAGGAAGTCGCCTTAAAGACTCGTCTTGCAACGCTTGCCCTCATTGTGATATACGCATGTATCATATCACAAGGTAGCTTGCTTAGACCACATGATTAAAAAACATTAACAAGATATTTTTCTCTTGATTGACACATGAATCTTTGTTCCACATGCAATTCCTAACTAGTATATGGAAGTGAAAAGAATGGTTTACAAAGTCATAAAAAAATTCAGACTCTTAATATATCACTTCTTTTTTTTTTTTTTTTTTTTTTTTT
>NW_019272056.1:222203-259703 GCF_002738345.1 Cucurbita maxima
TTTTTTTTTTTTTTTTTTTTTTTTGTCATCCCACTTAAACCATATTAAACATTGGAACAATTTGTTACTGACTAAATGAGGAAACTTAGAACATCAATCCAGATATAATGCATAAAAGAAAGCTTAGTATATATATTTTTTTTCTTAATGTGTAGTAAAATTACCAAATATGAATATACTAAATATTAATAACTTATCATTTCATTACCAAATATTAATATTCTAAATATTAATAACTTATCATAAACTGATTGCATTCAAATAACTAGACATCATATGATCACATATAACAAACATGTAAATTAGGGAAAGAAAAAGGAAAGAAAAAGGAAGGGGTGGAAGAAGGGAAAAAAGAGAACCGAATTAGAAAGGGAGAGAAAACCAATAGAATAAATAACTTTAAATAAAAGATAAATAATAGCGGAAAATGTCCTTTTCTAAAAATTTCATTCCTTTATAGCATATTTTAAAAAATGCAATACTCAAATGCTATAAAAAGCTTTTCTAAAAATTGCCATTCACTTTTTATAGCATATTTTCAAAAACAAAAATGCAATATTCAAACGCTATAAAAACACATTTTTCTTCTAGTGTTAGCACCAGCGCTATTGTATTATTTATTAATTTGAAAAGCATAGGAAGAAGGGATGAAGTTCAGTAGAACCAATGAACCTAAACCCTTCTTCTTCTTTATTTTCATTATCTTCATATTGTCCTCAGACAACACTAGGCGCTGCTCATTTGCTGAATCCGGCCATGCACATACTCAGGTAAATTTATTTTATTTCCAATATTATAATGGAGGATTCATCACCTTCCTCATATATTTTCTTACAAATATCTATCCTATTTTTGCACCCAAATCTAGGGTTCTAACTAAAAAAATCTGATGCATTATACTATGTCTAGCCCATCGCTAATCATGAAGATCAGGAGTTGACCTTGCCATTGGGTGGGTTGGGATCGTCGCCGCCAAACTGCGCCTCAAAGTGTGGGAGCTGCACACCCTGCACTACGGTTCTTGTGTCGGTGCCACCGGGACCTCCAGGCATCGATGATGATTTCCCCAAAGTCTGGAGATGCAAATGTGGGAACAAGCTCTACATGCCCTGATCGGAAAAGGCATGCCCCCGGGGCATGTATGCTCTTATATGTTACTTATCGGCCGATGAGCCGAAGTAGACGGTGTTGGTCTGTTTCATTCATACCCCTATCATAAATCATGTATAGATTATTGGGTAAACAAAAAACACAATGATTATATACCCTATTTTATCATATATCTAAGTACAGATCGACTACCAAAAATCTATCAATAACCTATTAAACAACTTAAACTATGGTGAAAGATAATTAATAAAATTTATAAGTAAATTAATTACTTTTCTATTTTTTTTAGATAGACAGAACATCCTAATGTGAATGAGACATATGATGTGGATGAATTGTAGACTTAGAAATCTTGCTTAGATGAGTTTTTATGAATTTAAAATAATATAAAATATGAAGCGTTTTTATAAAATATAATATGGTAGTAACATCCGTGAATTGAGCTCCTGGTAAATGTTATATTCTATAGGATGTATTTTATCATATTCTATATTGAATTTATACCGAAAGTGGTTGAGTACATGTTAATGGGAGTAAAATTGAAAAAACAATAAAAAAAAATTATGGGTGGGAGGGATAATTTGGTGGATTAGGGCAAAAAAATTAAGGAAAGAATATATATGTAATTGTAAAAATAAATTAAAAATCCTTTAAAACAGCAAATATCATAAATAGGGTAAACAATCACAAAATTCATATATCATATAGTCATATCACATAAAATGTGGTGCATGCAGGGGCACATGGTACACACCATACATAATTCATGCATCATATAGTCATATCACATAAAATGTGGTGCATGCAGGGGGCCACATGACACACACCATTATACAACACGTAGTAAGCTAACTTCAACAGTAAGGTCACTTACCTCGATGGCCTTGACCGAAGTCACTCACAACAAGCTAATTCCAACGGTTAAATACGTCCTATAATAACTACATAAAAACTTAGGAACCTTTCATAACATATCTTAGCTAAATCTCATGTTATTTATCAAAATAAACTCCAAACACAATCTGTCTTTGACGGTTAGGAACCATACTAACCTCAGATGGTAAAACTAAGGGCAGATACAGCTTCAGAAGGGCTGAAAACCTGGGAATCAATATATTATAGTGATTCCAAGCCAATATGCCGAGCTGATTCCAAGCCAATATGCCGAGCTGCCGAGCCGACCAACTAAGTCGCAAAGCAGAGCCACGGGATTTAACGGAGTCGAGCTGCCGTACATGTCAAGCCGAGCTGAGATCACGCGTGTGGAGCCGAGACCGAGGCTGTAGGCGTGCGTCCGTGTTGGGCCGAAACGCACAAGGCCTATGTTCGTCCTTGGGCTAATTTAGAGGATGAAACCTAACCCGACTCTGCGTCTCCTAAGCTCGAACCCTCACGAAAACCCTAATCTGATGTGCCACCGCTGCCGATGACAAAATCTCCTCCGTTTTCGATGATGGCTACGTGGCGTCCTCCTCCTTCGCTTTCGACGGTTTGCCTTCTTCTACGCAGCGATTCTGACGATGACGCTAACTTCCACTAGACTCTTCCTCTAAAACAGTAACACAATTGATTTCGAGAACTCGCCGAGCAAGAAAGCCACCCAGTGAACCAACCCACACATTTTCCTAGGTAACACTCTCGATTTTTCTTTAATCTTAGACACCCTCGAAAACAGAAACAAGTTTGGAGAGCAAAAATCATTTTCATGGAAAGAGAAGGGTTGAATATAGGAATATAAGAGTTTCATAACATTTCCATTAAAGTAATAACTTCCTTGTTGGAAATCATGCATATTTTCCAACGGGAATAATTGCTACTATATAATATCGATCATATATGGAAATAAAAATAAAAATCTTAACAATATAAGGAAAAATGGAAAAATCTGAATCGTTACATCGTATCTGTCACCACGGTGTCAGACGTTCTCGCCTCTTTACTGGTGGTTGCATATGCCCTGGTGATGGTGTTACTATAACACGTGCGGAAACAATTTGAATCTTAAGCACTCTAGATACATCAATTATAGTAAATTAGCTAGCATGTTCAAAAGCATTAAAACTCAATAAGTTTAAATACTAACCTTTTATAGTTCAAATTCATTTTTCCTCACGAACGGCTTCGAACCATCACTAATGTCTTTCCTACTATTCTTCGGCCTTAGAACGGGATTGTGGAATCCGGTGAGTGATGAAACTTGATAGGAATTTAGTATATATAAAGAGAGAGTTTTGAGAGATTTTCTCAAAATTTTTCCAGAAGAATTTTCATGTACCTTGATTACTCTATTTATAGTCATATTTGCATGTTCATGCAAATTTGAGATTATAAAATTTTGACACTCAAAATTTCACTCAAATTTGTGGGATTATGTGGCAAGTATGCAAGTTTGAGTTAACCACTCAAAATTTCACTCAAATTTGTGAGATTATTTGGCAAAAATGCAAGTTTGGTTAAACCAAATTTTGACACTCAAAATTCCACCCAAATTTGTGGGATTATGTGACAAACATGCTCGTTAAACCATAAATTGACACTCAATATTCCACTAACTCAAACATGAATTTTTTCCATTTTTTCCATTAGGTGAAGTCAACCTTTTGACTTTCTCTATTTTAATTCAACAATCAATTTAAATAATTAATTTCAAATCAAAATAATATTAAATGATTAATTAAAAAAATTAATCAATATTTAACCTTAAATAAAATGTCAATCCCAATCCATTAAAGCACATATTGATTAAGAATCATTATTCATAATTAAAATATTTAAATCTTATTTAAATATCTTTAATTCTCTCTTTTTGTTCAATTCATAATTAAATCATAATGCGGTTAAATATATCATATATATTTAGCGTGTATTCCCTAATTTGAATTTGAACACTTCGAACTCACTTGTCACATTGTTCTAAGATTTAGTCCGATATTAGCTAGCAGAGGGACCTAATAGACCTACAGATCATGAGCTCCAACGATTCGAGATTAACCGGTTAAACTCATTAACCTTGACCAACATTTCTTAACTACTAGAACACTCCACTATAGCCTAGTAGTTGCACTCCCCTCACTATAGAGATATTCCTGTCCATTTGATATAACCATGATTAGTAAGTCGATCCTTCATAGCTGGGTCAATTTATCGTTTTACCCCTAAAGTAAATTTTTGTTCCTTAAGTCTCACTGATCCTCTCATGAACAATTTGTTTGTGGTCCAACCACTAAACCAAATCCCTCTCGGGCCAATGAGAGGGTGGGACCCCTTGTTCAAGACTTGGAGTCAGTACTTAAGGGAACAACCTTTCTACTATCCCTAAAAGAAGGTAGGAGTGAATTCCATCTTACACCCTATGTCCCGAGCTATTCACCCAGTCTTACCTCTGAAATGGGAGGCTTATTGAGTCGGCAAACTCGGGCCACTCTCACCCATGCAAATCTAAGGATAATTCCAAATAAACAGGAGTTCATAGTTAGCTCAGGATCAAGATCAAGTTACCTAGGTCATCGAATGAAAAAATCAGTCTTAACAGTAAATGACATTATAAAGTGAGAGTGGTTTTCTTCATGGTCCGATCTTATGCAATACTCATTGCATAGGACGCCCCCACTCACATGTCTCCACATGTACAATTTAGTGATCACATTATTTATATCATATACAAAAGTGGGCTGTATCCATAGTGTCCCCATAATAAGGTACTCAGCCTTATCCTTGTACTATACATCATTTTGACTATATACTTGAACTTGATCCACTCTTATGTCTCTACATATAGTTCAAGTAATCATACTATAGCTAGAGTGTAATCATACTATAGCTAGAGTGTTCTTAGTTTATTGGATTTAGATTAATGATCGTAACATTCACTTTATTCAATAACAATCTTTACTGAATAAACATCAATAATAACTTTATTGAAAACAGAATATGTTTTTGTTTACAAACTATGAATTTTAGGACTTAGAACCCAACACTTGGTCTGTGCGCGTGTTTTCATGGTGGGTTCTCGAATGACCGAACCTCTAAGGGGTTCCTTTGGGTTTCCCGTGTCCCTTGCAGAGCAAGCTCTAGCCAAGTGATCTGCACGACCGCACCTATAACACACACCGAAGCCTATCATACATTTGCCATAATGTTGTTTTCCATTGTCGTGACACATGGATTTTTTCGGTAATAGGTATCGGGCTAATGGGGGCGGAGTAGGTGGCCTGTTTTGATGTCGAGGTCACTGGAGTGGCAGTTGAAATTCTGTGGGTCCGACCTCGACGGGGCGTTTCTTTCCTATGGCAACCGTTGGCTCCGGATTTTTCTCCTCTAGAGGTTCCTTCAGAGCCTCTTCGTAAGTTTTCAGGTTAAATGTCTATAACATGCGGCGGGCCTTTGGGTTCAACCCCAACACAAATTTCTCCGTCTATTTCTCTTCAGTGTCTACTAGTGACGGTGCGAACCTTCTTAATCTCATGAATTCCAGATCATACTGATCCATCGTGCATTCGCCTTGGGTCAGATGATTAATTCTTGTTGTTTCTTTATACGAGTTTCCTTTGGATAATAGTATTTTAGGAAGGCTTCCTTAAAGGTTTCCCACATTGTGATCCCCTCTCTCGGGTTGATATTCTGTTTATTATCTGCCCACCACACTTTTGCGTCTTTTTGTAGTACATATGTCGTGCACGCTACTTTATGGTCATCAAGACATCTCATTGATTCAAAGGTCGTTTCCATGGTTGCGATCCACATCTGAGCTGCTGTGGGATCTTCCTTTGAACTGACGAATGGACGGGGGTCATACCGTCTGAAGTCTTTTAACCAACTCACCCCCCTGTTCGGTTGCGGGTTTTTGGCCGGTTGTGTGACCACAGCATCGACCGGTTGCGTGGCCGTCACATTGGCTGGTTGCATGCCCAATGCTGCAACTTGTTGCGTAGCTAACAATGTGGCCAGTTGTGTGGCCAACATTGTTTGCATCATCGTTTGGAGTAACTCCAAAACCATTCGTGTGGTGGGGTCCAACCAAGCCTGTGGTGTAGTTTGAGGGGGTGGTGCGTTTTCAGGAGGTAGTGCAACTTGTGGGGGAGGTGCGCTTTTAGGAGAGGGTGCAGTTTGTGGGGGAGGTGCGTTTTCAGGAGGGGGTGCAACTTGTAGGGGAGGTTCCCTCGATGGTAGTTCAAGTGCATAGGGTCCAATAGTCGACCCTTCTTGGAAAGAGGTTCTTTTGGCTTCTCTTCTTCCCCATCTCCTAATGGGAGGTCGTCCTCTCCCTCTCCTACCTCTTCTACGCCCTTTGTGCGGCATGGTTCTAGAAACCAAGAAAATAATTCTATCCAAGTCTATGATTTACTTATAATATTACTTACATTCTACTAAATCATTCAGGAAAAAGAAAACATAAACGCGTAACATAAAGACATGCATCGACACAAGATCACATCATAGCATAAAATCATACAGTATCATAACACTCGATATTTAAAGTCAATCACATTAAATATATCACAAAAATGTCCATAACCTAGGGCTCTGATACGAACTATAACGACCCTAAATTTTTACTTATTTAATCCAAGGTCATTATTATACTTTAAACGCAGAATTTACTTTAATAGAGCTCTTATCATAACTAGGACATAAGTTTGTCTTTTATTACCTCATAATAATGAATACAAGGAAAAGAAAGGGAAAACAACTCTGAAATAAATGTTCTATACTAACCTATGATTTATTTACGCAATTACAATCCAACCTATACTAATGATGCAAACGGGAATTCAACTTATACTAACCTATACTATGAATGCAAATGGAATTCAACCTATACTAACCTATCCTCTCCTCTCAGCTACTCTATCTGTTCCAAAAATTTATCAATAACCTATTAAAAATACAACTTTATTAATAAAAAAATAAAAAATATATTAATAACTTAGTAAATTAATTTCTCACTCAAATGTGATTATTGTGATTGAGAATTGTAACTTGGAAATCTTCCTAGATTGAGTTTAAAATAATATATTTTATGAGTTTAAAATAATATATTTTATAAATTTAAAATAATATAAAATATGAAACTTTTTTATAAAATATAATATGGTAGTAACATTCGTGAATTGAGCTTCCGGTGAATGTTATATTCTACATATTCTATATTAAATTTATACCAAAAGTAGTAAGTTGAGTACATGTTAATGTGTATATTTTAATGCATGATGTATATTTATCATAATGTACATCAAGCTTTACAGAAAAAGTATTGATATTTGTTATATCCGGTAGTATATAATTTATTATCATAACATATGTGCAAATAAGATCACAAGATGAGCGGTAAAATACCTAACCTAAAAAATAAAAATAAATGAATTAAACATTGAAAAAAGAAACCATTAATTTAAGAGCGAATAAATAAATAAATAACTACAGAAATAGAATAAAAATAATAATAATAAAGAATTATGGGTGGGAGGGATAATCGGGTGGATTAATGCAGGAAAAATTAACGGAAAGAATATAGATAATTGTAAAAAAAAAATTAAAAATCCATATCTATTGCCCACCATAAATATAAATAAATATATATATATATATATATATATATATATATATATATATATTAAGAAATATAAAAATGAAAAAATGAAAAAAAAAAATGCAAATTTTGAGCGATTTAAAAAAAAATGATGGGGATGGGCTACGACCGGAAAGCCCGAGTGAAGAGGAGGGAGAGAGAAAGTGGAGGGCATAGGGCTATACGAAACCGAAAAAGATCCCATTACCAATCCGACTGCGGACAAAGAAGGCGAACGCTTCCGCTGAACAAAGGGCCAGACACCCAAGGTCTTTCTTTCTTTCATTCTCTCTCTATTTCATCTGAGCTCTGTAAATGCATGCTTTTGGTTTAACTCTTTGGAACCATGGATTTTCTTTGCTGTCTTCCATCTCCCATATGGCATATGCAATGTAGCTGTTCGAAGTAAGCATATAGATTCTTTTTTTTTTGGCCAATTTCGATTCAGGGTTTATAGACATCTGCTAGACAATGTCCGAAGAAGAGCTCAGCTCGGGGTTTAGGTTCAAGAAGAAACTCAAGCTTGCGGCTGGTAAATCTAAGAGTTCCAAGAGCGGTGAACATGGAAGGAAGAACTTCGATAGGAGCACAAGAGATAGCGACACAATTGCAAGAACTGCGAGTGTTGAAAAGGCTGCCTGGAAGGGAAAACAGAGGACTCCAATTGCTAATGTTAAAAGACAGCGAATATATGGTGGCCAAAATAGTGATATGAAGGTTACCTCATTCAAGTCTCCTTCGCGAAGAGGACACGATGCTGGAGTAGCCGGGAAGAGCAGTGACGCATATGCTTCTTCACTTCTGGCTTCTAAGAGTTTAAGCCATTCTAGTTCACAAGGCAAACGCTCTAATAAAAAGCAAGAAAATGATATCAGAAGTCCGAAAGTGTCATATGAAAGAAGGAAAACTAGGGGGGAAAAAGATCTCTATGTGGAATCCGTAAGGAAGACACATTCCAAAAACACCAAGGATTTGAGCAACACAATGGATTCTACTGTGAAAAAATCATGGGGTATAACTCCTTCAGATCCTACCAAGAAAAGAGTTTTCAGGACAACAAGTGCAAATGGTGATCCAGATATACGAACTGATAAGTCAAAAAAGAGGAAACGGGTAATTCGTATAGATCCATACGATGTCTCGAATAAGCGGCTGGATGATGGGATACTAACTGATGGTGAGATCATATCCATGTCTCAGTTTCCTACTAATCCCATTGATTGCTTGGATGTAATTGAACTACTTTATTTTTCAATATGCTAAGCTTAATGATAGATGTATCGTCCTACCTTTGATTCCAGAAAATGCCAGGCAGGAGAAAGCAAAACCAGAGGAAAAAGATGAGATATCAAGCAATGCTCAGTTCCGTGCAATACAGCCTAGTAAATCTATCATTTCGTTCGTAGAAGATAATGTAATTTGCATACCATGTGTTGTTAAGTCTGTTTCCCCATTAGGCATCAACATTTTTTGTGCTGTTCCATTTATGATTGTTTATTATGTCGTTGACAGTTGTTGGGGCGTAGGCGCATGATTGAGCTTAGAAGAGCAGGCTACAACACTGACCTCTCTGCCCCATTGGATAATATCCCTTTTTCTAGCAGTGCTGAGAGAGAAAGAATTGAAGAAAATGTATGTATACAATACTTATGCAACAGAAATGTTAATATTTATTTTTCCATTCCCCAATCCTATCATTTTCGAGTGGAAACTAATTGTAATGTGCAGGTATTCAGGAATAAGTTAACCTTCTTTGCTGCTGCAAAAGTTTCATCATCTTTTCCGACTCCGGATTTGCCAGAAATCGCATTTGCTGGTACGTATTCGAAGTTTTGCACTTGCTTAGCTATCTGATATTCTCGATACATTAACTAGTAATTCTTGAAAATCTAATTTACATTTGTAGTTGTATCGGATAATATTTGATATATTTGTCATTGTGTTTTTGACGTTGAAGTGTACTGTTATCATGAATTAGCTAGTATTTCTTAGAGTCTCTTGTGTATCTTTGAAGATATTATGCGAGTGAATGGGGGAGGAGGCTAGAACAACCTGTCTAAGAAATATTTTAACTTAATTCCAAGTCATGAAAAAATGACGGTTTTACTCCTCCCAGTCTCTACAATCCTCATGCTTTGGGTTGCTACAATATTATGGATTTTTTGGATTGGACATTAGTTCCTTGGAAGACATTTTGATATTGCCTTAAATCTTCCTTCATGGTAGGAAGATCAAATGTGGGAAAGTCATCACTGCTTAATGCCATTACAAGACAATGGGGTGTTGCACGGACGTCTGACAAACCTGGTCTTACTCAGGTGACGATGTCTACAATTCTGGGTAGATATTGTGTTGGAAATGTCTAGTAACACTTGATAATGTTTGTTCATTTACAGACCATTAATTTTTTTAATCTGGGATCAAAGATGTCTTTGGTTGATTTACCTGGATATGGCTTTGCTTATGCAAAAGAAGAAGTTAAGGATGCTTGGGAGGAATTGGTAAGAATTTCTATTTTAAGTTGGCCTTCCCCAGAAACTGATTGTTCATAACAGCAATGGGCAGCCAACTAATTGACTGAAGACTTGTACATCTTAGGTGAAAGAGTACGTTGCAACGAGAGTTGGTCTGAAACAGGTATGCTTACTTATTGATACGAAATGGGGGATGAAGCCAAGGGATCAAGAGCTCATTGATTTGATGGAAAGGTACCAAATTTACATGCACTGAACTTTCTATATATATGATGTATTGTTGTGTTGATGCTTATGAATTAATTCACTGTGATAGATCTCAAACTAAATACCAAATTGTATTGACAAAGACTGATACGGTCTTCCCAATGGATGTAGCACGTAGAGCAATGCAAATTGAAGAGGTTTTATCACTCACCCCCCTTATGATTATAAAATCTCTTCTAAAACCATTATTTGTTTGTTGGTTTTTTCTTCCTTTCTTCTTTTGAGACTGACAACTATTGGCCACAAATTTTTTTTCAGAGATTCCAGGCAAATAAGTCAATTGTCCAACCTCTGGTATGGGCAAAAGTGTTTGTTGAGTTAATTTTCTCCATGTTTCGCCCAAGTAATAGATGTGGTTTATCATTTCAGATGATGGTAAGTTCAAAATCAGGAGCTGGTATCCGAAGTTTAAGAACAGCTCTGGCGAAAATCGCTCGGTTTGCTAAAGTCTAGATGAGAGGTGCTTACTCGAGTATCATAAAGCTTTTTTCTGCTGGGACATCATGGATATTCTTCTGATCAGCTTAAGTTTGGCAGTCAATTTGGAAACACAATGAAGTCCCTGTCTCAAGTTCGTCAAAGCTCAAGCAAGTGCTGCAACTTGGCTCAACAGTTTTTTCATGAACGTGCAGAAACCGAGCGCGAAAGAAATATAAGTCATTGTCTTTTTTGGTTGCAATTCAAAGATGTGAAGCGAATCGGGGAATTGCGCTAAAAAAGGGTCAATCTTGTTGCTTTAAGGAATATTACGAAACTGGCTTACGGTGTTTCCCTATATGTCTTTCCTTTTGCCCTGTATGCGGTGGCCTTACAGTACTACCCCATCTTATTCGTAGTAGAAGAAATGGGCCGGACTTAGATAATTTTAATTGAAAATTATGATTTACATGTTTCGTCCTTTATTATTAAACCTTTGCTAGAGGGTCTTTGCTTGGTTGGTTTTACCTCCATGCATTCGCCCTGATTCCTGCTCATCATCTATGGATGACGACATTGACAGTTGAGTTGGTGCACCATTTTGGACTTGTCAACTCCATAAAAGAATAGTAGCCAGCCACCATTATCCTTTTGTGTTAAATATTCTAACCTTATCAGATTGTTCATATTATTCGTCTTGATTTGGGGGCCTTTCAATTTAGTCATAAGAAATAATAGAAAGGGAGTGGTTAGGTTAGGTGGAAAAGCAAGTTTCTTGGTATCAAAATATTCTAAATTCCTCAAAATTTTGATAATTTCTTCACTTCACTGCCCTTGATTATTTACCCTAATCATTTCTTCCTCTTCCTCGCCACGAATCTCTCCTTCATTCAGATCCGAAGGTTAGGGAAGGACGGGCGTTGAAAAAAATGTGTCCGCTGAGATTTATTCTCATATTTCTCTCAGCGACTCTTGCCGGCTTCTTTGTTCTCCGGAACCTCAAATCTCAGCCTCAAGATTTCGAGGCCGACGATAATTCCGAAACCCACTCCAACGATGTGTCTACCAATTCGACCTCCTCCTCCTCTTTCTCCAAGGTTCTTGTAATTCTTTTATACCGGAATCTCGCATTTCCTTCTTGTTTCTTTGTTTGTGTCTGAACGGAAGGATTGTGGTTTGTTTGAACAGGTGTACTCGGCAATGCAATCGGGATTCTGGACGGTGGTCGACATGGCCAGCGGCCGCTACTTGTGGAGACATTTGTTGCCCTCGTCGAAGAAGCCTTCCAATTGATGCGACTGTTTCGGGCTAGGGCTTCCGTATTGTTCGGGTTTCCTATATATCGTTGGATAGTTCTCCTCCTCTTGTATTCCCTTCGAGTTGAGTTTGTAAAACCCTTCCTCTTCCTTCCTATCGAATATCGTCGTTAACGTCTGTAAGTCTGTAACAGAGACACTCAAAGTGTTCAGAAATGTGCTTCATCGCAATCGCTTCTGATATCAATTAAGATTTCCGAGTTTCTTCTGTTGTTTGAGTCGATCATTGAATCGTTCATCCGTTTGCGGGCAATCCAATCAGCTTTACGGAAAATAACTCAGGATAAACAACTTTAAATTAAAGTTGGATTCTTAGATTCGATTCATATTTTAAGATGAAATTTACGGCAACCGAAACAACTTTAATAAGCAAACAACGTATTCTAATCTGAAGAACTGCGGATTTCGACGCCATACTTCTTTTCCCTGTACTAATTCGGGCTAAACGGTAAATGCACGAACCAACCCAATTGCCTGTAATGAACCGGTTCAAAATCCCGAGCCATTTACGTGAATAAATACCCATTCAAGTTTTACGTCAACGGTCGAATTGGATTTTTTTTAAGTAAATTTTCATCTTCTTGAGAGAGAGAGAGAGAGAGAGAGAGAGAGAGAGAGAGAGAGAGAGAGAGATGCGGAGGAGGAAAGAGAAGCCGGAAATCCCTAAAACCATGGCTGTTGCAGAAGAGAAGAAGGAAGACGATGAAGATGAAGAAAGGGGTAACGAAGGGAACGGTTTCTTTTCATGCTATCTCTTGGCCTCTGCGTGCCCTCGTTACAAAGGCCATACCTATATTGGGTTCGATTCTTTTCTCTTCTTGCATCCCTAGATCGGATCTTCTATCTGCTTGTCTTCTCTCTGAAATAATGGATTGAAAAACGCCGTTTTACTATCTCTGGATACTCGGATCTGTTTCTCTACTTTTCAATTCTGGAAATTTCTTTACCATCTTTCTTTTGCTTCCTGCCTTAATTAATTGAGTGAGTGGGAACATCAAGAAATGTGAGAAATGCGTAAATGAGATTCACAGTGAACTGTTATTTGGAATTTCAGATTCACAGTGAACCCTAAACGTAGAATCAGACAGCACAATGGCGAAATTAGATGCGGTGCGTGGCGTACTAAGAGGAAGAGACCTTGGGAAATGGTGTTCTGCATTTACGGCTTCCCCACCAATGTCTCTGCTCTTCAGGTTACATTTCCGGACTTCGAGCTCTACAAATCGCTCGATTGTGCGTCTTTTATGCATCGAGTGCCTTCTACTAGCTGAATGACTCTTCGATGACTTTAATTGTATACGGTTAGGGGTTTCGGGAATTTACCAACATGTGTTGGTGGTTTCCTTTTTAACCTGTATCTTAATTTGATGTTCTAACTGTGAATGCAGTTTGAATGGGCCTGGCAGCATCCTAATGAGTCATTAGCCGTAAGAAGTGCTGCTGCAACTTTCAAGTCTCTATCTGGAATTGCCAACAAAATTAAACTTGCATACACAATGCTCACACTTCCAGCTTGGTGTAGGTATGAGAAAATTTATACAACATCCAATTTTTCTGTCAAATTTGTTGGAAATGTGAACATAATTAAGGACAATATCCTTATAACTGTGAGGTTTTTTGGGTGCAACCAAAGTTAAAGTCTGATAGGGACAATGTCTTACTATTATGATTTATAAAGAACAAACTGATGCAAATTTCAATCAAATTTGTCTGTCCTGCTCTCTATTCACTTTTTCCTCCTTATCCTTGCAGTTTGAATATTACTGTAAACTACTTCTCAACAAAGTACATGAATAATGCGGCTGGTTGCCCAAGTTTGCCAGGGCATATGAGGGTCCAAATTTCCCCCATCGATGAGCTCCCATGCTATTCCGAAGGAGATCGATGTGTGCTTGAAAATGAAAATGACTGGGAGTATAATAAAGAATATGAAGAAGTTTGTAGTTCTCAAGTACATGGATTGATGACTGAAGTTCCAAATGAAATTCCTCAAACGTTGATGGATTACTCGACAGGTACAGATGGAAGACCTCATGAATTGCGTGGATCCGATGAAGAACTAGACGACAATGAACAAGTGCCACATTCTTCGTGTACTCCGTCTTATATTGATGTCGGTGTGTCTTATGACTTGCGTGGATGTGATGAACAAGAGCCGGCTTTGTGTGCTCAGCCTTGTACTGTAGAAGGTTGGACTGAAATCATCATCGATGATGGAGAGGAAAACCAATTAGAAGGGAGTGGTATGAAATTGCAGCAGCAACCTGGTAGGAAGAAGAACTTATCAGGAATAGCTACTGAAATCAGCAAAGTTTCATATGGGCTTCCTCCTGTTGAGTATGAGGTTATAGACGTGTCTACCCCGTCTCCCGTCTGCAGAACAAGTTCGCATAAATTCAAGAGAAGACTTATTACTGGTAGGTCTGAGATTGTTGACTTGACTAAATCTCCTACGTTTATCCAATTATAGAACGATGGATGAATTTGGATTCTGCAAGTAAGTACTAATCTGTGTGCTGCTGCAGATAGTATTTTCAACCCTTTCAGAGGCAACGTGGGCTCAAATTTGGTTGACCAAATAGAGGGGGGAACAATAACATGTTGTTAAGTTATATATAATGGCCTTTTTTTCAAAGGCCATTTTAAGGGGATCAAGTGTGAAAAGAACAATAGAATGGCTTCTGTTCTATAGAACGTGGTATCAATTAACTTGTTCCAAATGAGATCGGACTTGGAAGAATAACTAGTTATATCTTCTCATAGTAATCTTTTGTTACTATTGGTTTGGTTACTGAAAGTCGAGACATGGTTAGGTTAGACTGCACTTCGTCTACCACTTAGCTCAAACTGTTTTGTTTTGTTTCTGTGTTCTTCCTCCATAGCTTTCTAATTTATTAGTTTTTGGAATCTGAATTACTCTGTTTATTATAAAATCAATAAGGATCAGATTTCCCACTATGATGGCAGTTTTTATGAAGATGGATCGCAATTAACGCCTCTGCATCCTGGATTAGCGACCAAGCTGTAATGTGTCCTCATTTCTGCCTTCGTTTTGGGGTCAACACACACACATGGACATCAGCAGTTCATCCATATGCATATAAAGCTTTTTGTCTTTCACATTATTATTATTATTATTATTATTGACCAACTATTAATTAACTAAGTAAATATGCATAAAGATTTGAGAGATTAAAGATATTTTATTCCAAACTTGACTCATTCCCATCACAGTGGTTTATTTATATGGATGTTGGTGTTGGTAGATCCTCCTCACTATTGAAAAAGGGAGAGGAAACATGAATAAGCTGAAGAAGGTGAGGACAAGAGACGATATGTGGATTGTGGAAGAAGATTACCACACCGGAGTATCAGCCTCGGTGCCATTCCAGTGGGAGTCAGAGCCAGGCACTCCCAAGGCCAATTTCCCTGAAAATGGGGCCTTCCTCTCTCCTCTCACGCCCCCACCTTCCTATTTCTCCACTAATCCCAACTCCCCCCTCGGCCTTAATTCTTCTAAGCCCTTTCATAGAGCCAGTTTCCTCAACAATGTCTTCAGAAAGCTTTCTATGAAGGCCAGTCTGCAGCCTCGATCGCCCGGCTCTTTGTTGTCATCTTCGTCTTCGAGTTCTAGCAGCAGGGAAAGAGGGACACCCGGAAGCCCGAGGAGATTATCATTTGATTCGAGGGTAGACGATGACAACGGCAACGAAGAGGAGAATGTTGAATCACCTGTTTCTACTTTGTCCTTTGGACATGGAAATGATGAAGGATGCTACCCAAAGTTGGTTAAGGTATTTACTAGAGATTCTAAATGATCGACGAACTTTTGTTTTTTCTTTTTTTTGAGTTTAAGAATGTGAATCAAACCATCAATATTTAAGATGGTATATACTTTATTTACCGAGCTATAATCGGTTGTTTCATGTGGTTATAATCTTCTTTTCTAAATAACTATGTATGCTTGAACATATTCTAATTCCAACATATCAGAATACCTCTAATAAAGAGGTGAATTTCCATGAAACATATGAAAGAAAGTAGATTGAAGAATCACAGACCATCATTATAGAAGGTGAGAGAGAGGGAGTTGAAGATGATAGGAAGGCCAATTCACAGTTGACAATGCCAACAATTTGTGACCACATATATTTTACGAATGTATATAATATTAACGTGGGCTACAACAATATATATTGAAACTGAGATCCACATTTGACCATTCACAATTGACAATCTGAAGTCAACTCTGTATTTTGCAAGCTATGTTGAAAGCAATCATCTTCCTCCACAAGTCTAAGATCTCACATCGGTTAGAGACGAGTTTAAGATCTCACATCGGTTAGAGACGAGAAGAAAGCATTGTTTATAAATATTTTTTTATCTCCATATCGGTTGGGGATGAGAACGCTGCCTTCCTCACAGATTTCTTTGTATCCGCATCATACCATTCATCAACACCTGCAGCATGGCCTCCTTTACAACCTGAAAAAAATGAAAAAATAGAGGTGGAAGGTTCCCCCTGATATTCACAAATTTGATGATTTAACCCTTTTCTTTATAGTAAAGCATGCTTTGATGAAAGCTTATAAACCAACAAGGCTACCAACTCCATAACAGTAAAAAACATAGCAGTAGGAGCCTAACAAAAATGATTTTACCGTTAATAAATGAAAAATATGCCGACAAAATAATTTATTATAATCATGTGCGGGATACCCTTGACAAGTCACTTCCATGTAACGGCCTCGCTTGAAAATCATTTTAAAAACAGGGTGAGTATTAAAATACTCGATAAGGAACTCCCCTCTTGGAATCAAATACATAAACATCATAAGGCTAATCAAACGAAATCGAGGGATGTGGTTAATTACTCAAAACACACGGCATGTAATTTTTCCACTAAAACCATTTTCAACAATCACCTCTCAGAGTGACCATTAGTAGTTGGTTACCCATTCACACAACGTGTAACCATTACCACATGAAAACTAACATCCACCCTTCCCTCTTGGGATCAAATACATAAACATCATAAGGCTAATCAAACGAAATCGAGGGATGTGGTTAATTACTCAAAACACACGGCATGTAATTTTTCCACTAAAACCATTTTCTACAATCACTCCGCAGAGTAACCAACTAACTGGTTACCCGATTCACAGAGCGTGTAACCCTTACCACAACTTCCTTAATCGTCAAACATAATATGCATACATTAGGTCCAAAAACATTTATTTTCGTGAGAAAAAATAAATAAGGTCACAAATCACATCAAACATATTTCAATCATCAAAGATAAGCAATAGGTCTCAAAATATTTATTTTCATGATCTAACATACATCATATCATACAACACACAATCATACAATAACAAACATATTCAACCCATTTTTTTTTAAAAAAAAAATAGAAAGAGAACATATTCAACCCAACGGTTATGTTATTATTGATATTGAGGAAGTCTCCTATTTGATATCTCACAATGGTTGAGGAGGAGAACGAAACACCGTTTATAAGGGTGTGAAAACCTTTCCCTAGTAGACGCGTTTTACAGCCTTGAGGGGAAGCCCGAAAGAAAAATCCCAAAAAGGACAATATTTACTAACGGTGGGCTTGGGCCGTTACAAATGGTATCAGAGCGGACACCGGGCAATATGCCAACGAGGAGGCTGTTCTCCGAAGGGGGTAGACACAAGCGGTGCCAGTAAGGACGCTGGGCCCAAGAGGGGGTGGATTTCATGGGGGGTCCCACATCAATTGGAGAAAGGAACAAGTGCCAACGATGACGTTAGGCCCTGAAGGGGGTGGATTGTGATATCCCACATTAGTTGGGGAGGAGAACGAAACATCCTTTATAAGGGTGTGAATACCTTTCCCTAACAGACGCGTTTTAAAGCCTAAAGCGTTGAGGGGAAGCCCAAAAAGGCAATGGTAGGATTGGCGGTTACATCCTAAGTTCTCCTACGTAAGAGAAGGGCAATTAGCGCAATGACACTATTCTGACTTGGGACAAGCAGAAGTGGGGAGGACTCGAAGCTAAGTCAAGTACATAGGTTTGGAATCATTAAATGGACCTTATTTTCTTCCATGCATAACCCAAACGAGGAATAAAAGCAAGTCATATGTGATTCATCCACAAAACTGGAAATGACAATATGGAACTTGAAACCTGCCCACGGGAGCAAATTCATATGACCCACCTGCTGGAACCCCAACGTTATTATGAGTTAGAACCCAAAGGTTAAATTCATGTGTTCACAGAATATAAATATCAAAATAAAAGAGCTGCTCCACATTAACACCTGAAAAGATTGCATCAATAGCGTACTGATCAGGATAGAAATGGGCACTGGAGTTTCACCCTAAATGGTCAAGCTCCATTTTTCAAGACCATGCCAAATATTCTCAACCAATATAACATTCATATGCATAAGAAAATGAGCACTATCAACCCAATTTTGTAGTAGTTCATTATGCAGTTGAAGTTCATTTGAGACTTACCCACAATACAACCCAACTCTCTAGTACTTCATTTGATGACAGTTAGCAGTTGACCATATAAACCATAGCCCCAGCCCATAACCTGCGCCTACAGCTCCGGCGACAACAATGGCTGAGCTTGCTAATCCTAAAGGCGGAGAGGATTGAGCAAAGAACAGGAGGTGGGACAAGGAAGTTCGGAGGGTAAAGGGATTCATTTCTTCCTCGTATGACGGAGGTCCATGCTAGATAAGCCAGTTTAAGAAAACGGGCTTCCACCACCACTATGGACTAAGTTGACCTCCATTATGGGCGAACGTGGGCTTCCAATATGGACCAATTAGAGCTTCAATCATGGGCTAATTTTTGCTTCCATTTAAGTCACTTTGGGCTTCCAAAATGGACCAATTTGGTATTCTATACTGGTCCAATTTGGGCTTCACGGGCCGATTTGAGCTTCCACTATGCACCGATTTGGGCTTCCACTATGGAGCCGATTTGAGATGGGCCCCCTGTGGACCGATATGGGCCTCTACTAACGCTGACAGATTTGGGCATCAACTGTGGGCCGGCCGATTTGGCAGGGCCTCCACTGTGAGACGATTTGGGCTAAGCCTCCACTATGGGCCGGCTGAGTTGGGCTGGGCCTCCATAGTCGGCCAATTTGGGCTAGGCCTCAACTATGGACCGATTTAGGCTAGGTATCAACTGTGGGCCGATTTTGAACTGGGCCTCCACTGTGGGACGATTTGGGCCTCCACTGTTTGCCGCCCGATTTGGACTTCACTATGGGTCGAATTGGGCCTCTACAGTACGCAGACATATTTGGGGCCTCAACTGTGGGCCGGCCGATTTGGGCTTCCACTGTGGGCCAATTTGGGCTTCCACTATGGGCCGATTTGGGCTGTGCCTCCCCTATCGGCCGGCCGATTTGGGCTTCCAATGCGGGCCGATTTGAACTGGGCCTCCACCATGGGCCGATTTGAGCTAAACCTCAACTGTGGGCCGGCTGATTTGGGCTCGGCCTCCACAGTCGGCCGATTCGGCCTACGCCTCAATTCTAAGCCAACTTGGGCTACGCCTCAATTCTGAGCCGATTTGGGCTGTGCCTCCACTGTGGGCCGATTTGGGCCTTCACTGTGGGGCCGGCCGATTTGGGCTTCCACTGTGGGCATTATTGAACTGGACCTCCACTGTGGGCCGATTTGGGCTTCCACTATGGACCGATATGGGCCACCACTGTGGGCCTCCAGATTTGGGCTTCCGCTATGGGCCGATTTGGGCTTCCACAATTGGACCAATTGGTATTCCGTTGTGCGCCACTGTGGGCCGATTTGGGCATGGCCTCCAATGTGGGCCGATTATGAGCCAATTCGGGATACCACTGTGTGCCGGCCTATTTGGGCTTCCACTATGGGCCCAATTGGTATTCCATTGTGGGCCGATTTGGGCTTCCACTGTGGGCCGATTTGGGCTTTCTCTATGGGCCAATTCGGGCCTCTACCGTAGGCCGGCCGATTTGACCTTCCACTGTGGGCTGACTCGGGCTTTCACTGTGGGCCCAAATGGTGTTCCATTGTGGGACGATTTGGGCTTCCACTGTACCTAATTTGAACTTCTACTATGGGCCAATTTGGGATGGGACACCCATGTGGGCCTATTTGGGCCTCCACTGTGGGCCGATTTGGCCTCCACTATTAGCCCAATTGGTGTTCCACTGTAGGCCGATTTGGGGTTCTATTGTGGGCCGATTTTGAACTGCGCTTCCCCTATGGGCGATTTAGGCTGGGCCTCCAATGTGGGCCGATTTGGGCTTCCACTGTGGGCGGGCCTATTCATCCTTTCACTATGGGCCGATTTGGGCTTCCATTATGGGCTAATTTGGGGTTCCACTATGGGCCTTCTTTGGCTTCAACTATGGGCAAATTTGCGCTTTCACTATGGGTCTTTTGGGCTTCCACTATGGGCAAATTTGCGCTTTCACTATGGGTCTTTTTGGGCTTCCACTTGGGCCGATTTGGGCTTCCATTATGGTTCACTATGGGCATCCAATATGGGCCGAGCAATTTGGGCTTGAACTATGGGCCAATTTGAGCTTTCATTATGGGTCAATTCTTGCTTCCACTATGGGTTAATTTGGTGTTGCACTATGGGACTCATTGGTCTTGAGGCCGATTTGTGCTTCCTTTATGGGTCATTTTGGGCTTCCACTATGGGCCAATTTGGGCTTCCACTATGGGCCAATTTGGGCTTCCACTATGGGCCAATTTGGGCTTCCACTATGGAGCCGATTTGGGCTTTGTAACTTTTAATAGGATCTGGTGTGTTTTTGTATTGGGCCTCATAGACATCGCGATCCACCAAAAGCAGATGTCGTTAAAGGTGAAACAAGGCGGCTAAGATACTGTTCCAACTCCACACAGCGCGAAGATTGGATACCATGGCAGTCTCTTCTCTGCGATTCCCGCTTTCCCCATGGGCAACCAAAACTTCATTTCCATGCTTCCGTTTTCCCTACCCTAATTTCGTTTCGTGGACCTCTCGTCTGAGACCTAGACTGCTGTGCTGTTCCTCATCTTCCACTGCTTCCACCGATGCTCTTTCCACTCAGTGCGCCCCAGACCAGCTCCGGAAATGGGAAGCTTTTCGGAAGAAGAAGGTCGTTATGCGGATCGGCTATGTTGGGACTGATTATAGAGGTCTCATTTGATATTACTCTCTGGTTCTCTTGACGACCCTTTTGTGAATCCTTGAACATTTCATTAATTCTTGAGTTTAAAAAATGCAGGGCTGCAAATGCAACGCGAGCAATCATCACATCCAAGTGAGCTTTTTTCATCATTTATTTTTACATCATTTACATAATGTCATGAAAATTCCTGTCGGGGATTGGCAATGACATCCGCCGGATGTTCTGTTGCTGTCCTTGATTTGCATACTTTCGTAGTGAATGTGATGGTGGTTGCTCAATTACTTACTTAGCCCAGTGTAAAGTACAACAACTATTTACAACAATTTAGTTCACAGTTACTAACAGAAACAGTTGAAATTCACTGACCAATTGTGATATGAACCAAGACATATCACTATTGTACTTAAAAGGCTTTTTATTTCACTAATGTACTTAAGACTTTTTATTTAATCTAAGGTTACATTTACATCATGGCTAACTATGACCATAAAGTATACATAATGGTCATAAGATACGAACGTTACAACTCTTGAAAGGCCTCATAGAAGGTTATGGGTTTTCATTTTTGCTTTGTTTTAGCCAAGGGCTAAGTTTCTTTGCAATTCTATTAAGTTTAGATTGCATGTTTAGAATCATTCAAGCTTGACATGATCGACCTTGCTTGTGGAGTGACTCGAATCTCAGTGTTCTTGCCTTGAGATATCTGATTTGCCTTGAGATATCTGATTTTCCTTGAGATATTTGATCAACAAGGTAATCTGAATTTTATTTTCACTTGGAGTGATTCCTTACTTATCATTAGCGCTAAGTGTTCTTACCTTTCCTAAGTCAAGGGCTAAGTTTCTTTGCAATTCTATGTAGTTTAGGTTGCATGTTTAGAATCATTCAAGCGTGATCCGAATCTCAAACAAGTGTTCTTGCCTTGAGATATTCGATATCCAAATCTCATTGATAAAACATTCATGGTTCAAGCTATCTATTGCAACTAGCACTAGAAACCTTGGAACTTATTATCAGACGTTCCTATGATGTACTGACAGATTGGATTCCATGTATTTCAGACAATGTAATCTAAGTGGCAAGTTTTCAAGGGGAACTTTGTAACATGCTTGCTGTTACATGATTTGGGAGAACTAGAGATGCGTGGCAGAATAGTTACTGCTAAAAGAGTACATAAAAAGGACATGTATGAGCAACACTAATGCCATTAAACTTTGTCAGATAATGAGGTGATACTCGCACCATGCATTAGTTACTAACTACAACAAATTTAAAATATAACTGCAGACTGAACCAACAGAATAGTTGAGCTTAGTATGCATTCAGCTGATCAATATCTGATTAAATACACTTAACTTCTTAACCAACCTTGATATATTGTTTTATGTACATTAATCTCATAGGATCTGTCGTAGACTTCCATTTATTTTATTGGATAAGCATTTCTTTGTCTTTCAATGTTTCTTTTACCATCAAACAATGTTAAGTGCCCATGTTGGTTATGATAATAAAGTAATGATAAGCATGGAATATGAGTAAACTGTTTCTCTCTTCTCTTCTTTATTTTTTATTTTTTATTTTATTTTATTTTTGCTGTGAATTACAACACAGAAATTAACCTCGTACAGTTCAAAGTACCCAGCTAATGCATGGATGGAATGTCCTAAAGCATTACAGTTTTAATGTGTAGCAATTGAACAAGAATTGGAAGCTGCAATATATAAAGCTGGTGGAATTCGTGAAAGTAACTATGGAAATCTGAACAAAATCTCCTGGGCAAGGAGTAGTCGAACTGATAAAGGAGTAAATATCTTGAATGTCTTTGTTGCATCTCATTTTATGACTTCTATAATCTTATTGGTTGTTTTGATTTGTTTTTTCTTTCTCTTTCATTTTCAAGGTTCATTCCTTGGCCACAACAATAACCTTAAAAATGGAAATCCCTGATAGTGCATGGATGGGCGACCCTTGTGGTATTTTGCTTGCTAATTACATCAACTTTTATCTTCCTGAAAATATCAAGGTGTTTGGCATTGTACCTTCACAGAGGTAAGTGCTCAATTTTTTTTTTTTTTTTTTTTTTGGGGCTTTTAAGTGAGTAAATGAAGTTTCAGCATTAGCATGATGCGGTTTTATGTTTTTACTACAATGTGGTAACTTTACATCATTTTTTTCACTTGTCAAGGAGCTTTGATCCTAGAAGGGAGTGTGATGTTCGGAAGTATACTTATCTCCTCCCTGCTAAGCTTATTGGAATTGAAAGTAAGCTCACAACTACTGAAATTGATTATCACATCTCAGAATTTAAGGATATATTAAATTCCTTTCAGGTAGGTTTTTATCTCCTTCATTTAGTTACATAAAGATCAGTTTGTACCTCCCTTCACTGCAAGAAACATGATTTGTTATTATTTGATAGTCTAGTACTGTTATTTGGAAGACAATTGTATGGCGTTGAAGAACATGGGTGGATTCTTTTTGCGTACAGGGGGAGCACCCTTTTCATAACTATACAATACGTTCCAAGTATAGAACAAGGATTCGAGCCAACCAATCTCCAGGATATGTCCACAAGTCAGGAGATGGGGTATCATCTAGTGATTTGTCGAACTCGGAGTTTGAGGAAAGTGATGGAGAAAATGATATTTTTGTCGGAGGAGGAATCAAGGAACCAAATCAACATTCTCCAAGCTTAAGTGGTTGTAATGAGAATACATTTGAAGTATGCAGTAAACTTGGAAATGGATCAGAGCTTCCGCAGGGTGTTCGTGCAAGATGGCTTCATGAGCCAGATGAGAGAGATCGTATAGGCGCCTCGCACTTCAGAAAAATTCTATGCTGTTCTTGTGGGAAGCTGGAAACATCTCTTGGATATGATTTCGTTGAGATCTCCATCTGGGGAGAATCTTTCATGTTGCATCAAGTTAGTCTTTCTCTAACTTTGTTTTCTTTGGTGCATAATTTGTTCTTATTTTCGTTGTCCATGTCTACTTCATTTATTCTTATTTCCGTTGGCAGCTCTATCGCTTAGATTTGGGTGGTTTTCCGTTCTAACACCTCTTGTAGCTTAGGTCATGATTCCGGTCACGTGGGAGCCAAAACTTAGTTCATAACTGTTCTTTTGTCCCCCACATGATTCCGGTCATAATTTGTTCATAACTTGGTTATGCATTGATGTCGTATGAAATTAATTAAATTCTAACATGTTACAAACCACTAAATAACTTGATGGTTCCTGTGCATTGGTGGAAGAAGATGCGAGTTTATGCATTCAAGCTTTATAAGCTGTTCAATATCTATCATCATAACCTTCATTTACTCCCCAAGGTTCATAACTCATAGGATCATCTTACACCATTAGACATGTCTGGTTTAATTTTTTTGCACTGACCCATTCCTATTGAAAATCAATTCGCATGAAATTAAATTCTAAGATGATAGGAACCAGTTAATAATTTGATGGTCCCTGAGCATTGATGGACAGAAGATATGAGTTTATGGGTTCAAGCTTTATGAGCTTGACCTGTTCAATATCTACCATCATAACCTTCATTTACTCCCTGAGGTTTATAATTCATAGGAATATCTTACATCATAAGACATGTCTAGGTTAACTTTTTTGCACTTGACTAATAGAAACTAGAATTTTCTGCACGGTACCAGAAAGGCTTTGTTGTGGAAATTTTGAGTGGAGAGAAACTAGAATTTGTTTGAATTTGCTTCTCTGTTGGAGATTAAACCATGTTAGGAATCATGATTCTGATATTGTCTACTTTGAGTATAAGCTCTCATGGCTTTGCTTTGAACGTCTCCATATATTCTCATACCAATAGAGATATATTTCTTACTTATAAACCTATGATCATTCTCTAAATTAGCCAATGTGGGACTTCCTCACAACAATCCTCAACAAACCATTCGGTTGAGGTCAAAGCCTCAGGAAGAAACTCAGAATCTTATGAACAAATGGTATGGAGAGGCACTAACATGAGCCATAAAGTTATCTACTCTTATCTTGAGGTGGAGGCTCGAACCCACACTTCCACATTTATCATACTCAAAAGTGGTAAGAAATGGAAGGCATTATTGCAGGTTTAGGACTTTGAAGGAGATATGGGAAGTGGCAAGGTGGCGTCCTTTTTATACTTTTCAAGTCGTTATATGATACATTAAGGATGAAGTTGGCTCCATCAGAAATTAGTATTTGGTAGTTAATGTTCTACTTTTAAATCAAAGGGCTATTCTCATGCTGCTTTTATTATATCCTGGGCAGATTCGAAAGATGGTAGGCACAGCCATTGCCGTGAAGCGGAAACTGCTCCCAAGAGATATCATAGCATTGTCACTGAGCAAGTTCTCTAGAATAGTTCTGCCCATTGCTCCAGCTGAAGTCTTAGTCCTAAGAGGGAACAGGTTTTCCAACAGAAAACGACCAGGAGCTCCAAAGAGGCCCGACTTGCTCACATTAAACAAATCCGATGACATTGTCAAGTCAGTGAATGAATTCTACAGATCGGCGATATTACCCGAGGTAACTAACTTTCTAGACATAGAAAGACCCCCATGGAAAGAATGGGTGGAGAAATTGGACAAGTACACAAGCATTCCCAATGAACAATTGGAGGAAGTTAGGAATGCTTGGAAGGCATGGACAGGAAAAGGTAGATTGTCTTGATGTGTTGTTTGTGTGCCTCTCTTTTGTTGGAAGTAGGCAAAAACTTAAAAGAGTATTGAAGAGGATGGGAGGCAGTTGAGTTATTGATGGTACAAATTATGGGAATTGAGCATTGAATGGATGTGGTCTGCGGCCACCCACCAGCCGCGGGGGGCCGTTTAATAGCTCAGCATCAACCGCAGACAACCCACTCGGCACTCGGCATTCCGCATTCCGCATCATTCAGCACCACCATAAGGGAGTGTGCCTGCATTCAATGTAAACGGCTTAAAAGGCGTAATATATAGGTGAGCCTTTGACAAGGCTGTACTGACGTTGATTTAACTTAATTTTTAGATTTTTATTTCAGGTTTTGGACTTTTATTTCATTTGAGTTCTTAAATCTTTGAAATATTGTTAATAAATGATTATGTATACATAAACTAATAGTATTTATATCAATAAATAAACATTTTACCTATTTAAATAGTATAGAAATCACATATCTCTATAATGATATGATATTTTCCACTTTGAGCATAAGCTTTCATGGCATTGCTTAGGGCTTCATCCCAATAGAGATATTATTTCTTGCTTATAAACTCATGATCATTTTCTAAATTAGTCAATGTGTGCCTCTAAATTGCTGAGGCTTATGGAGCTCTCGAACAGTCTCTCCTTAATCGAGGCTCGACTCTTTTCTCTGAAGCCTTTGAACAAAGTACGCCCTTTGTTTGACACTTTAGTCATTTATGACTACACCTTTGAGGCTTACAATTCTTTGTTTGATATTTATTGTCATGACTAAGTTTAGGGCATGGCTCTATACCCATTGTTAGGAATCACGGATCTCCACAATGGTATGATATTTTCCTCTTTGAGCATAAGTTCTCATAGCTTGTTTTGGGTTTTCCCAAAAGACCTCATCCCAATAGAGGAGATACTATTAATTGCTTATAAACTTCATTCCTTAAATTAACATTCCAACCATGCTTAAACTTGAACCTCATATTCATACGTCACGACAATTTGTTTTGCGTTATTTGAACATGTTTGACGACACGTGTAAGGCAGAGACGTGGCAAGGTGGATGCTGCGTCAGCATGAGCTTATGTTCACGTCAGCCCAAAACGGTGTCGTCCCAATGAAATCTTAAGCAGATGGCTGTCGTAAATGCAAAGGATGGCCCACGTAGGTTTATTGATGGCGGGCCGCATTTGACTTCCATTCCCGGGAGCGGAAGCTTCAATTCAGGGTCTTATTTTCACTTAAATTACAAATTTAGTCGGGACATCAACCTTTAAAATAGATTGTGTTTAATAAATATTTTATTTTTAGAAATTACATAATAAGTCCCTGAAAATGTCTAATATTAAGTTGAATATCTTCTCTATTTATTTGTTAGTCCCACAAATGGTAGTGTAGGATAGGACAGTTTGGACATGCAATAAAATAGATTTAAAGAAATGAGGTTATGTTTAGGTAAACATTAAATAAATTTATAAAAATTAGTGATGGAGCTTTGGACAACCATTTGTGCTTTAATTTCTCACTCTTTATCAGATATAAAACGTCTTCATGGTTAATTCTTTTCCTAATTTAGTTCAACTTTCAAACCACCCCCTACCTTCGTGAACTAAAAAATTTGAACTCCTCCGTTTTTATGTAAATTACAAGTAAAAAGTAGTCAGTGGAGACTCGCACTTAATAAGGAGAGAGGACTGGAAAATGAGATAGGTGGCGGGATGGAGACTAGGAGATGTTAAGATTGTTGGGACCCAAGTCCCAATTTTGCATGGACCCAAGTCCCAATTTTGCATGGATGGAAAATGAAATAAGTGGTGGGGATAGTGGAAACTCTTAAGATTGTTGGGAGTGAGTCCGGCCTTGCTAATTTGAGGCCTAAGCCACTCAATCTATTTTTTTAAAATTTTTCTTAGAATTTAAATGGTTTTCAAAATTTGATCTGAAGAAGAAGTTGAGTCAATTTCATTTCTTTCAAAATAGACAATCTATGGAACCCGAAACTACAAAGTATAACGTCCAAATATATTAGCGTGTCAAACTAGGAATACGTAAAAGAGTATAGCCTTGTTCTACGTAGAGCCCTGCGCCCTCGGCGACTTCGTTGTAGAGTAGAAGCTTCTGGTACGAGCGAACAAAAGCAGAGCCAGCAGAGTCCCGAATGAACACAAGCAACCCCATATCATAAAAGTGGTTCTGTAGCACTCAACTCCGATGCATTTCCCGGCGCCACCCGTCGCTTGCTTCCGGTAAAGATAAGCCGCCATGTACCCAAAAAGAAACGACCCCACAGGTATATTCGCAACCACCACGTTGTGGTTTATTGAAAAATTATTGGCCCCAAATAGCTCGCTGGTTGTGGACACGGAAATCGAAGTAATTGCGCCCGTACACACTGCAATTACGGCGGTGCTCACGCACAGAATCAGATCCGTCGGCCCTGAAAGAAGGAAGAACCCCCCGCACATTGCCCCCATCAATGCCACCAGCCAACCCGGCTTCGATTTCATCATCTTCCTCCTGCGCCATTTATAAAACCACCCAAATTTCATCATACATATTACATACCCACCCACAAAAAGCTTGTTTTAGAACACATTGATTTTACCTCGACAAAAAATGGTCCAGAAGCGACGGCATTAGGCGCCCAAAGAAGCCGAACGAAGACGACAGCGACACCAACGACGACACACTCTCGCTTCCCCGCGACTCCGCTATTTGCCCCAAATTGTTTAAAAACGCCAATCCCAAGGTTGCACCAAAAAAGTAAACACCAACATACAACCAAAAGTTCACTCTTTTCAGCATTTCCATCGCTCCGATCTCCTCCATTGCCTCATCGCCGCCGTCTCTGTTCAATTTCGCCTCATTTTCCGGTCGGATTCTCGTATCCTCTTCCATTGTAGAGTGATAAACCCTTCTCTCTTTTCCTTCTCTTACTGACTTCTTCACACTCTCTACCACCGGAACCACCACCGGAAGGAGCAGGAACACCAAAATCCCGACCAGCCCACTCAATGGCGACAACATTCTGGAAATCGACCCAACGCTTGTAACCACCGCAAAAACGCCGGTGGCTATGGTTATCACAAAAATTACAAAAAACCCAACTTCCAAATTTCCTTGCTCTTCCACCAATTCGACAATTCTAGCCATTGGAGACACCAAAACACAAACACCCAAAGGAAAAACAGAGTTGGACAGAAGGAATGTCTCGGCTGTTTTGTCAGAGCGTTTCGAGAATATTAACCCGACAATATCCGTATAGATCTTGGCGCTTAATCCTTGGTAACTGGTTGATATCCCCACCGCCACTTGGCGATTTGAGGGAAAATTTCTAATGGCGACGATGTAACAGACGGTGTTGATCCAGCATATGCTGTTTCCGGCGAGGACAGTGAGGAAGAAGATGAGGCAATAAGAGGGGGAGTGGAATTGGTTGGTGATGAAGAGGTACTGGACGCCATAGCCGACAAGGCCGAGAGAAGAGCCGATGATGAGAACGGACCAGAGGGGTAAATAGTTAGCAGCGAGGCCAGAGACGCAGGCGAAGAGCTTGCCGGCGTCGGAGGCGAATGCGAGGTTGTTGAGTTGGAATTGGGAGATGGAAAGGTGGTGCTTGAGTTGGGAAGAGTAAGAGGGGAAGTTGAAATTGGTGCCGTTGATGGACTGAAGCCATATGATTCCGAGGAGGCTCAGCCATTGGAAGACAGAGGAAGGCATACGCTCTGTAGTTGTAGTCAGATATAAGGGAGGTAATTAATTTGGATGATTTGGTTGCGGAATGAATGTTATTTATGGTAACGAGAATCGGTGGTGGTGTGGTAATTAAAATGTGGTGCATTACAGACCACCACCTTGACACAGTCATGGAGTGATTTGCATGGGTGTCCAAACCCTCAATAAATCTCCCTCCCTCAAGGCGTTAATGGATGTTTTCATCCTACAGTATACAAGAAATTGCGTACTCACCTACGCTTCATATTACTAAAAGTAATAATTAAAAGAAATAAGTTTCTTTTGTAAGCTAACGTAAGAATGAAACCTCACTTATTATTTATTTTCTTATATCGATACAAGATCTATATCGATGGGAGGGGAGAGGAGAGAAGAAAGAAACCTTGTTTATAAACATATCAAAAATTTTTAAAAGATATAATATTTGAATAATATATTATAATAATTAGTTTAGGTTAAGATTTCATTTTAGATATTCATTAATATTTTAGGTTAGGATTTGATATTTCCAAAATATTATAATAATTAATTAGTTTATGTTAGGATTTGATTAACAGTATTAGTTAGTTTATATTTTGGTTTGATTTTAGATATTCATTAATATTTTACGTTAGGATTTGATTAACGGTAATAGTTAGTTTATATTTTCCTCCTATTTTTAGGTATAAGTTGGTAGCAATGAACAGAACTTAAGAGTTAAAGAACAACAAGTTATTCATTACCAAGAATAGAGTAACGACTTAGAATAATGAAACAGATCATATTTGATCATCACTCGTAATTTCTCTACAATGTGGCTACCGGAGGTTTCTCCTGTGTCCCATCACCTCCTATCACCTATTTCAATCTTTATCTTCGTAAAATAATTTCAATCTTTATCTTTATAAAATAATTTATTATTATTATTTTTTTCTTTTCTAGAGGAAGATCCAGCTCTCATGAAAATGTTTATCTATTTTTTAATTTTTAAATTAATCTTTATTATAATAATACTTCTTTAACAAAAACTTAATAATTTTAAATATAATATTATAACCTATCATAATAAACAAAATAATATTTCTCGGGTTAAATAAATATATCTAATTGTTTAACTTTCTAAAATATTTATAATTGAATTTTAAAAGAGTTTAAATCACTGTAAAAGAGTTTAAATCACTTTAATGATATAAACAAAAGTGACTTATATATATATATATATATATATACATACATTTTTAACTCCCAACGTCACGTTCTTGAATTGTGGAGAAATAAGAGTTGAGTTGGTGGGAGGAAAAGAATATGGGCCACGATCCTGACCCTTATTTACTTCCCTACGACTGCCTTAATTCATTATTTAATGCCATCGAATGTATACTCCAAATCAATACTATAGGAAATGTACAAAAATAATAGAGAAAGCTAAACAAAGATTAAAAATAAAAAAATCTATAAAAATGGATTATCAATATAATGTTCCATACTAATATATGCAAATTATTATTTATTAATCAATATCTGAAATATATGTCACGCTAAGAATGAACCAAGAAAAAGCTTAATAATATATTATAAATTATATGATATTAGACAATAATATATGCATTTTAAAGCCTCGAATGGAAATCTGAGAGGAAAAACCTCTACAATATCGATAGGTGGTGGGCCTAGGCCCTTACAAAAGATATCACAAATTGTGCCAACACTGGCCCCGAAAGGAGGTGGACAAAAATAATTGACAAATAAACATTCGTATGGGTTTTTATTAAATTTATACTAAATCTTAGAAATAATCAAACTTAGTACTAACTTGACATGAGATGAGAGTATATGTAAAAAAAAGTTGATAGGTATCCCAACGAACTTGACTCACCTCGTCGATTAATAGGTTACGTAGTACAAAAGGGTGCATGAACATTAATCATAAAATATTGTGGCTTTGGTAACTAAAATGTGGTGCAATATAAGCCATTTACATTCAACATTAATGGGTGATTTACATGGGTGTAGGCTATTATATTAAATCTTGGTAAAGTAATAATAATTAACTTTTTGTGAATTTGTTGATTTCTGTAGGGTTTTCTCATTGAAACATCCCACAGTTTGACGCTTAATTATTGATCAATTAATAAAAATATCACTAATTTCACATTTATTTCAAAAATATTTTTAAATTTTTATAAATTCTAATAATATTTAATAGTATTCTCCTCTAAAAAAAATATTCTAATTTTTATGAATATTCTTAATTTTTTAATTAAAGTATAAAAATACCCTTAAAAACTTTTTGTTGTTATTATTATTATCATCTTTTTAAGATTGAGAGTCTTAATATTACTTTTGGAAGCATGGAGTATGAATATTTTTTAAATTCTGTCTATATATTAATTGTAATGGTAATTTAAATATTAAGTACGTTAACAAATTTTTAAAAATATAAGTAGGATATTGAAACTTTTAAAAATTCATATAATGTGAAAGTTAGCATTTTCATGAAAAGTATCAAAGGAGATATGCAAATGAAAGAAAAGGGTGATTTGAATTGGGCGTGGAATTGTGAGGCTGTTTTAGAGTGGAGCCTTAAATACTCGACAAATAATACCCAAAAACAGAACATAACCATAACCCCACGACTCTCTTGAAAAAGGCTTCGTCCTTGACATCACTCCATGCGTAACGTTACCCATAACTACTTCTTTACATATTATCTAATGTTGTGTTTAATATTTGGCAAACAGTTAAAAACAAAATTTAACTATCAATTTTTAACTCTTTCAAATATATATACACATCATTTCTACTAAAGTCAAGAATCAAGTTTTGTTAAAATCAACATCATGGGCCACCGAACTGTATCAAATATTATCACGTAAAGATAGGTTGTGTGAATCTTTAGAACTCCAGGACATGATTGTACCAGTTTTTTCAAAGTTGATAGTGCACCTCGATTGCCTCATCAAACTGACACCTGATAATACTCATTCCAATAATAATCGAGTCATGGAGAAGTTTTATTTTTTCTATTCCAATGATAGCGGTAGGCTTGAGCGGTTACAAATGGTATCAAGCCCAGACACCGAGCAATGTGCCAGTGAAGACGCTAAGCCACAAAAGGGGTGAATTGTGAGATCCACATCGGTTGAAGAGAGGAACAAAACATTTTTTATAAGAGTGTGGAAACCTCTCCACACGTTTTAAAAAACTTGAAGGGAGGCCTGAAGGAGAAAGTTTAAAGAGGACATCATCTGGTTAAGAAATACTTGTTAGAAATTCCCGATCGCTTTTTATTATATCAAATATTAAGCAAGACGGTGGCAAGAAGCCCTACAGGTGCTATCCCACCAATCTTAAGTCAGACCTATCTTATCCCCCAGCCAGCTTCATGGTCACACTGAAAACAGCCTTTTGGAGTTCCTTCAATTACGAAGCCGTTCCCCTCTCCTTTCCAGTCTCGCAGCTTCTCGTCTCGCTACTTACTCCCTCTTCGAGTAACCCTGGACTGATTTCACTCTTTGACTCGACTGTAACAAAGATTAATGAGACTTAACTCCTTTCCTTGTGCAGTTATTGCATTAAGGAAGTCAAGACGAAAGAGAAAACCTGAACCGAAACCGACACCCTTTGACTATTTATTCTTGAACAGTAAACAAAGACTCTGATCCTTCCCTTCGCTACTGAACCTGATTTCACTCTTAAGGACCATTAATTAGAAAATTCTATCCTATATGACTGTAAAACCTCGTAATAGGTTTTTCCCTAACAGCTTCAGCTTCAAGCTAATAAATTCTATCCCCATATAACTGTAAAACCTCGTCAGAGGTTTTTCCCTAACAGCTGCATAGGAAAGCAAAGAAATTCTATCCAACATAGGGGTAAAACATTAAAAGAGCTTTTTCCCTCGATAAAGCTGCTGAAAGAAAAGAAATTCTATCCTATATGACTGTAAAAGATCATTTTTTAGGTAATTCTGAAGGAACTGGTAGGCAGGAAGGAAAGAAAGAGAAGCGACTGAACCTTCCCCGGAACCGATATGACCTTCCCTTATTTATTGAGGTAAACTGTATTCTTCTTCTTTCACTCTTTTACTCTTCTGTAAGAAGGAATCATTCTTGATCTGATCCTGAACCTTCAAACACTCTTTTTCCTGTAAAGACCATGAATTCTCAAATTCTATCCTCTGTCTATTTTTTTTTTGGATAAAATGCTATCCTTCCCTTATTTTTTGGGCTATTTTTGAGGGAGGTCAAAATCCCTGATTTCCCTGTAAAAGAGTTCCAAATCGGCTAAATGGGACTGATTGAACCCTTTTTCGTGTTAGGACCATTAATTCGAAAATGCTATCCTCTGTCTATTTTTTGGGATATTTTAGAGGTAATGTTAAAGGAAGTCAAGAGACTGAACTCAATCACTACTGAACCTCGTAAAGTATCATCAGGTCAAGCTCCTTCCCCTTCACCTCGTAAACTCGGTTGAACAATTCCATTGCCTGCCCCTCGTAAACTAGGTTTCACAATTCCATTCCCTGTCCCTTCTTTCACAGTAAGAAAAGAAGAAGAAGCAAGATGAATTAGACTGATTTCACTCTTTCACCTTTACAGTCGGTAAAGCAGCTTCTCTCCTGAACCTCAGCTTCTTTCTCTGATCCTTTCTTTCCTTTGATTCTGCTTGAAAGACTCAACTCAAGACGAAACTCAACAAGATGAATTATCCTGAACCTATTTACCTCGTTCAATCAGTCCAATGGAGGGTTACGAGAATCTTCTTTGTATAGGGAAGTTTACCTCGTGAAAGAATAGTGAAACCCGAGTGAAAGAGAGAGAAGTCAGAACGTAGATTAAAAGCTATCTTGTGATCATAATTGCTTTAGTTTCGAGTTCAATCAGGTTGTGAAGGAGAGAAGCTGTGAGACTGTAAAGGAGAGGCATGTCTTCCTTCTTTCAAGCAAGAAAGAGTTAGCTCCTTTCTTTCTCTTCAGAGGAGAACAACAAAGGGTTGGACCTGGCCTGCCTACAACCAAAGCATTAGAAGCCCTTAATTAAAGAGGCCTTTAGTCAATTTGGAGTGTTCCCTAGCTTGATTCTTTCTTTCTTTGCTTCTGTCGCTCAGTGTCCGCCCCTGACAAACTTTCTGTCTAACTGTCTAAATCTCTTGCTCGGTGTGCTCCTTACTCGTTTAGCTCTGCAAGCAAGTAAGTAATTTAGTTTAGCCTCAGCCTTTCCTTTCTCAGCTAGGTGACCTGAGCTTGGGGATTTTGTTTAGTTAGTAAGGGAGTAGGGAGGAGTCAAAGGGTGGGAATAGATTGTAGTGAATTGTGGGAGTTTCTAAGGAAAGAAAGCTATCTTCTCAAAGTCGAATCTGAAAAAGGATGGAGTTCCAGCAAAACCCTTTCTAAGGATGAGGACGGTAGTTCGGGAGTTCGCTCGAAAGAACTGGCGTACCAAGCTTTCGATCACTCTGTTAGATCCAAGGCACGTCTTCATCAAGCTCTCGAACAAAGAAGATATGCACCAAACAAAGAGAAGTTTTTGATTGAGGGATTGATGGTTTAGGGTTTTCTGCTGGAGCCATGATTTCCGTCTCCGCAATGGTGATCCAATGCATGCGCCTATGTTGGGTATCGCGACTCCATCTGCTGTCTTCTTCTTTGAGTTTCGCCTGTTTTCTATCGTCTCGACTTTCGGAATTGGCCTGACCCTTGAAGGTCCTACGAAGCTTGTCTCACGCCCCCCTCTCACAATAAAGCTAGGGTTTGTGTAGAAATCGGTCTTATCAAGGAAAACCTCCCAAATCGTGTTTTGATTGGATCGACTGTGTATGTATGGATCACTAGCAAGAAATCGTTGATTTTAGAATACCTAAGTTCTGCACGCATTGCACAAGGTCATGCCCGTCACGAATGCAAAGTGGCAAATAAGGAACCTGGTGTCAACCCGTCACCGAGAATGTCCTATGTTCCAAGAACCAATGCTACCCAGCCAGCACCTACCACTGAAGTTAGCCTTCGTGATTCAGATGTTGTGCTGACATGCAACCCATTGAAGATAGTCCTCGGGGCGAAGAGCTTGAACCAGATAACAATCCCCAAGCTTCTGTTCTTCAACAACCGGAGTATTTAGCTATTGGAAAATCGCCTTCGGTTAACCCCCTAATACCGGCGGTAGCTCTGCCTCATGGGGACAGCAGGAAGAGGAAAGAGTTTGAAGAAAGTTTGTTGATAATAATAATAAAGACCCCCTACGGATCATGCACTGGATCCATCCGGCCCGGAATCCAATGAACCGATGGTTAACCCTCTTTTTTTAGTGATTGTAATGATGAAGAATCCAATAGCTCCTGACCCACAATCATCGAGGAGAAAGATTTGAAACCGAAGCCTCCGAACAAGAAAGCACCTGGGTAAGAGCGCGACTACTAGGGCACAATCCAAACTTGGGGCTAAGGCCCACCCCACTAGATTTCCTAAATTTCCACAATTGCAATTGTTTGGAATGCAAGGGGCGTCAGCAATGGCCCCACGCGTAGGCGTCTCGACGATCTTGCTCGGACCGGGCTTGAGTCTTTGGTTGTCATCCTGGAACCAATGGTTAGAAGGGAAAACTATGTATCAAAATAAATAGAAGCGGAGATTGCGTATGGATGAATGTCGAACATCTCGCTCTCTTGCAGACCCACCCTGCCTCTTGGTCTTTTGGAGAGAAGATATCCTTGACCTGTCCATGATTGAAGCCAATGCCCAATTCATTTCTACCAATGCATCAAATCTGAACTCAAGCCCCTTACGTAAGTTAACAAAGTCAGGGAGATTTCTCTTTACACAAAAGCTGCTAGCAAGGGTTCCAAACCTTAAGTGACTTAGTCAGTCAGTCCATTTGCCGGTATGGCGAAGCAAGGAAAGCGGCTAGAAAGACAAAGAGAAAATGAGAACTAGCCTTAACATAATAGGCGCGGGAGAGTCACAAGGTTCGTTCATTAGTAAGTTGTCGAAAGGTATTTAGTAGCCCTTTCATTTTCTTTAATAGAATGGGTAAGCCGGGTCAAGCAATTTTTCTATTAGCGGTGATAGCCTGTTTAGATTTCTCTCAGTTAAGATAGGTAAAGTGAAAGACTCTTTCGGGTGTCAGACCTAGCCTTGGGAGTCGAAATAGAAAACAACAGATTTTCCTAGAAGCGCTAGTGAAAATGAAGGAAGAAAGACTTGTTGGGAGAGAAAGATGCTATATCAAAGGTGTCAAGCCTGACTTTGTTGAATTGAAGAGGTCCACCTCACCCCTTCCCCACTAACTCCTGCTGGAATGAGTGTGCCTCGAAGGATTTCTACGCTTTCCGAAAAGAATCTCTCTAATCATCCGGAGGAAAATGAGCTTCCACAATGGAACGGAACGTGGAGGATGGATGTGGGTCCTTTCTCTTTTAGATCTTGGATCATCAAGTTGCAGCATTATTCCATTTCCCTTTTGTCGATCATGAGGACATCTTTAGGCCGGTTATCGTCGTTGCCTAAAGTAAAGGACTCCTCAATGTATTTCGTTTGGTCATTCAAAAAAGCAAAAATGTCTGAATGGTGTCAATACAATTCTTTCTTATATCTGCTAGATGGCGAGATAATTCCATCTTGAAAAGAGAAGCAGCCTGGTCCCGGAGTTCTCGAAACTGAAGTGAAGATCCCTCGATTCAAACTCCAGTTGTCTAAACTCTTGTTCTTGTCTTACTTGCGATTGCAAGTTTCTTAGCACGTAGTGCCAATAGTCTCCTTTTTTGTCCCACCGAATCAAGA